>NC_041382.1:224553341-224619396 GCF_002162155.2 Triticum dicoccoides
GGTGTGAGGGCTGGATGAACAGTAGACGGTGGAGGGGTGCCCGTGGAGGGGTGGTTGAACAGTAGCCGGTGGAGTAGCGCGCGGTGGAGGCTGGATGAACAGGAGACCGTGGAGGCTGGAGGAGGTCGACGGTAGCCTGTGGAGGCTGGAGGAGGTCGACGGTGGAGATGAACAGTATCCCGTGGAGTCCTGTTTTGCGGTATGCCACACCCCTCCCGATGAACAGGACTCCCGTTTCGACCGTAGGAGGTCCGTTTCATCCGTTTTGCGGTACGCCACACCCCTTCCCGATCAACAGGACCCCCGTTTCGACTGTAGGAGGTCTGTTTCGTCCGTTTTGCGGTACGCCACACCCCTCCCGATCAACAGGACCCCCGTTTCGACCGTAGGAGGTCCGTTTCGTCCGTTTTGCGGTACGCCACACCCCTCCCGATCAACAGGACCCCGTTCCGAACATAGGAGGTCCGTTTCCTCCGTTTTGCGGTACGCGAGGCCTCGTTTCCATTGCCTATTCCGTCCAAGCCCTCCTGATGAACACGACCACACATTCCGTTCCGACCCAGCCGGTTGGCTCCCACGCGTTCTGTTGCCTCCCGATGAACATGCCACATTTCGTTGCCTCCCCATGAACACGACGCATTCCGTTGCCTCCCCATGAACACGACGCATTCCATTGCCTCCCCATGAACATGACGACGATGATGTTTCTCCGTTCCGACCCAGCCATGTACACGAGCCCTGGCCGTACGTATGCGCGAGTAGGCGTTCGAGACCCCGCCCGTATGTACACATACATGTCCAAATTTTCTTTCTTGCACCCTGGCCGCTGTACATACGTGTACATGCTACGTGCGCGCCTCTACTACGACACGTGCGCGCCTCTACATCCACCAGTATATATGTACGTACATGTTCGCGACCAGAATGACAACGCTACGTACGCTTCGACCAGGTGGATCCCGACTGTCAGGCACTTCCTTCAGTGCGAAGATGTAGCTGGTGGGTTCCAGCAGTCAGGGGGGAAACACTTTTTTCACGAAATATGGTGGCCCGTCCGGTGGGTCCCCGCTGTCAGGTGGAGGAATAATTATTTTGCACGTAATAAGGAGGCACTTGCTTGCTGCGGCCGTGGACCCAGCTGTCAGCCTCTCCACGTATAGTCCACGTCCGATGGAAGCCGTTCCTTGACCATGTTGACCACACCGCACCGAGAGCACCAGGGCGGTGGACGACGGCGAGGCCTAGGAAGGGGACGATGCGGAGCCGGGGAAGACGCGGCAGTGGATGCCCACGCGTAGAGGAGTACGAGGGTTCACTGGTTCGCTGCGGTGTGAGGCTGCCATTGCCGCAGAATAACAGGGGTGTGGGTGAGTAGAGGGATGGCCTGGCCAGCGGTGGGAGTAGTAGGGGGCGGTGAGGCCTCCGCCGCATCGCAACCGGCCACGGGAGGCAGGAGCACGAGGCACGACCGGCGCTGGTTTGGGCGGCTGGAGCAAGAAGACCAGAGGTTGAAGAAGCACTACAGTCGTTGGATGGACATCATACGGTCACTGGAGCTAGAATCGTGCATATTGACTAAGTTGACAAAGCCCTCCATCCCCGTCAACTTAGTAAGCCCACAAGTCAGCCTGCCACTATACTGGGTCCCAGCTAACAAGGGGAGTATTCATTTTTTTTGTGCGTAATAAGGAGGCACTTCCTTGCGTGCGAAGATGTAGCTAGTGGGTCCGAGCTGTCAGCGGCGGTAATGTTTTTTTCGCGAAATACAGAGGCCCTTTCGGTGGCTCCCTGATGTCAGGTGGAGGAATCATTATTTTGCATGTAATAAGGAGGCATTTCCTTGCGTGCGGCCATGGACCCAGCTGTCGGCCTCTCCACGTACAGTCCACTTCAGATGCATGTCGGTCGTTGACCACGTTGACCAGGCCACGCCGAGAGCACCAGGGCGATGGACGACGGCGAGGCCTAGGAAGGGAATGACATGGAGGTAGGGAAGACTCGACAGTTGTTTCCCACGTGGAGGGGAGTACGACTGTATGAGGGTTTACTGGTTCGTCTGCCGTCGCCGGAGAATAACAACAGGTGTGGGTGAGTAGAGGGATGGCTAGGCCAGCGATGGGAGTACGGTGGGGCGGTGAGGCCTGCGCGGCAGCAGAGCCGGCCGCGGGGAGGAGGGAGCAGGCAGTCCCGCCGGCGCTTGTTTGAGCGGCTGGAGCAGGAGGAGCAGAGATTGAAGAAGCACGACAGCCGTTGGATGGCCATCCAACACTCACTGCTTGTGCGTCAACCTTTTTAGGAAAGCCTCAAATCTGTGGAAAACAACATACAACCCATCTGCCATTATTCTAATAATTTATAGCCCATTTGCTAATTATTAAGGTTTTTTTGGAGCCCATATTCTTTTTGTTAGCATTACAGCAAATATTGTGGCCAGGGTTAAAAAATTATATGAAATTTTGCATATTTCGGTGCGGTCTGAACTATTTTTAATCCCGAAATTTCGACTCACATTCAAACTGATTTTAAAAATAAATGTATATCCATATAAAATCTAACAAATTTTCCATGCATAAAAATTAATGTAATTTAAAATCTCGAAATGAAAAAAAGATATTTGAAACTAATTGCTGGTTTGATGTGTTTTAAAAATGTACAACCCATTTCTCATTACTGATGGGCCATTTTCTCGGCCAGCCGAATGAAAGCTCTCCTCGTCTTGACAGATTTGCAGCCCAACAAGCCTGACAAAGCGACTTACTTGGCAAATCACAAAAAACTGGGTTGTGGCCGTGGACCCAACTGTCAGCCTCTCCACGTACAGTACTCTTCCGATGGAATGTCATTGACCACGTTGACCACGCCGCGCTGAGAGCACCAAGGCGGTGGACGACGACGAGGCCTAGGAAGGGGACGACGTGGAGCCGGGGAAGACGCGGCAGTGGATGCCCACGCGGAGGGGAGTATGAAGGTTCATTGGTTCAGCTGCAGTGTGAGGCTGCCGTAGCCGCGGGGCCTGGCTAGCGGTGGCAGTAGTAGGGGGCGATGAGGCCTCAACGGCAGCACAGCTGGCCACTTGAGGCAGGAGCAGGCGGTCTCCCCGGCACTGGTTTGGGCGGCTGGTGCAAGAAGAGCAACGATTGAAGAAGCAGCAGGACCGTTCGATTCAAATCCAACGGTTACTGCCGCAAGAATCGTTTGTTGACTAAGTTGACAAGCCTTGCGTACGTGTCAACTTAGTAGGCCCACAGGTCAGCCTCCCAACCGGTGCGCCCCAGATGTCAGTGGGAGGAATCATTTTTTTTGCGTAATAAGGAGGCAGTTGATTGCGTGCGGCTAGGCCGGCGGAGGGAGTAGGGTGGGCCAGGGAAGCCTGCGCGGCATCATAGCGGACCACAAGAGGAGGGAGCAGGCAATCCCGCCGGCGCTAGTTTAGGCGGCTGGAGTAGGAAGATCAAAGATTGAAGAAGCACGCCGGCCGTTGGATGGACATCCAACAGTCACTGCTGCTAGAATCGTGTGTTCACTGACAAAGCCTTGCGTAAACAAGTCAGCCTCGAAATCTGTGGCGTGTACAACCCATTTGCTATTATTTTTATAATTTTTACTCATTTTCTAATTCATATGGAATTTATTGCAGCCCGTTTTCCATTTTTAGAATTGCTGGCCATTTTCTGGTCAGTATGAGGGTCAAAAAATTAACTAAATATGTGGGAAATTTTGAAAAAAAACGCAAATTTTTGCTGGGGAACAAAATATTAAACATAAATTAGACATAAATTAAACATAAATTAGTACTATGTCATGTTAAATCCAATGAAATACGTATAAGATATCAGTGAAGAACAAAAACAAAAAAAGAAACTTATATCCCATTTGCTATATTTTTTTTGGAATTTTCAACCCCTTTTGATATTACTTTTAACATACATTGACCATACTCTTAAGCCAGGCCGGAATGCATCCCTTCTCGTCTTGAAAGATTTGCAGCCCAGTATTTCGGAGAAAACAAATAGGCCTAGCTTGGGTATTCTTCAAAAAGAAATATTGGGCTACCTATTTTCCCACTGGTGCATGAGCATTTAGATTTATTTATTTACTTATTTATGTTTAGGGGACCATGAGCATGTACCTGGGCCGGATTCATGTGAGAGCCTCCCTTCTAGTTAATTATGGGCTTCTCTATTGGGCCTTCATCAGTGGGCTGCATGTTATCAACAAGTGGAAAGTGTGTTCCGTACGAAAAATAGTATGCACTACGTACGGTACGGGGCACTAAAGGATCGAACCGTGCAACGACTTCCAAAACATTGTGTTTGTCGTTCTAACAACACATTTATTCAACCAATAGACAAAATATACTACTGATTGTACATTGAAAACAGCAGTAGCAGCAACCAGGGCTGGGGGTGCAACAGAAGCAGTAAGCAGACCAGAAGAGTGACGACCAACACGAGCATCCAGCTGCCGCGACCGTCGACGAGCACCATCCAAGACGTGTTCATGCCGACCCAGTACATACTGTTAATGTAGTTGAGGCTGACGGGGATCGTATCGCAGTCAAGGGGGTTGATGCTCGCCACCCTACGATCTTTATGCTGCGTGACATGCCATTTCTGAAGATCAGGCGGCATCAGCAAGCAAGGAGCTGGCTTAAAAAGCTCTGGCCTGAGGGCTTTGAGTAAACGGTACAGCCCCGACGAGCACGCGGCGAGCGGCCTGGTACTGAGATTGTCCACACGTGAAACAATGAGCTTGATTACCTCTGTGGGGAGCGAATTCCAGCCACTCTTTCGGCGGACGCTGCTCGGTTCTGCCATTGTTAGTGCTTGGGTTTCGGACGAGGGGGGGAGGCGCCTTAGCGGGGATGGAAGATTGGACGAGATTATGTGCGGATAAAGATGGAGAAGCGAATATGTGCTGCAGGAAGTGGACATGTGATGATGACTACAACACGCCGCTTGACTTACGAGACACATACCAGCAGCTGTTGGCGTTCTGGGAACGGGGGTCCCTAGACTTGGCTGCCTGCGGCCTGCGGTGTGGCTCAAGTGGGGGCCCAGCGCGACCCATCTTCATCAGCTCAAGCTCAAGACCCTCGCGAGGGGCCAAGCCTCACGGGGTGGACGACCGGAAGCTTCCTCAGAGGAAGCCTTGTCAGGCTGGATCGCGAGGAGGCGGAGAGATCAAGGCAGGGGTACCTCGCGAGGAGCCCGTGACGCAAGCCATGACGATCGAGACCAGGCGGGCGCCAGGCGGGCGTCGGCCTGCGTAGTGTCCTTGTTTCCCCTTTGGTGCAAAGGGGGCAAGCACAGGCCAAGGCATCGGGCAAAGGTTACCATTCCGGTGCAACGAGACCAAGACCAGCAGAGCGGCCGGATGGAGGTCACCGTGGAGCCCAAGACGGCGTCATCACCAGTACTTTTGGCAGCCGAAGACCACCTTTGGTCAGGATAACTTGTACTAGATGTTGCCCTTCAAAATGGCCAATTGTTGGCGCCCTTCCCGCTCATTATTTGGGGAGAGGCCCAGGGCCTCTATAAATAGAGCTAGCCACCACAGAGTAGAGACATCTAGAAAACGGCGAGAGATCTGGTGGAACCCTAGCAAAGAGAGAGAGAGAGAAAGGCGACTGAACTCACCCTAGCAGTTCATCGCACCAGCTCAAGAACACCTCTCGCGAGGCTGTTCTTCCCTTGTACTGTTCATCATTAGCCCCTGAGGCAATCCACCACACCACACACTGGAGTAGGGTATTACACCACAACGGTGGCCCGAACCAGTATAAACCTTGTGTCCCTTGTGTTGTTCGTTGTTCCCAGTTTAGATCACGCGAGGAGATTGGACGTAGATCGGTAGGGGAGAGATCTCCGCGTGCACCCCAGTGTTCGAACCTCAAGGGTCTGCCGGAACCCGAAATCCGACATTTGGCGCGCCAGGTAGGGGTGCATCGGAATCTTTCTTTCGCTGTTCGCGCGTGATCTTCCATCGTGTCCATGGCTGACGCTCGTCGGGCTCGCGCCGAGCGCCGGGCTGCTCTCGCTACCAGCGTCACCCAGACGGCGCCCGTCGGCGGACGTCCTCGTCGTTCCCCGTTGCCTGCCACCAACGCCGCCATCGGCCCGGCGGGGAACGAGCAGCAGGCCTCCTCCCAGCATCCTTCGGTGCGGCGGGAGGGCCGCACCGCCACACCGCACTGACTCCAGCCGCTTCATTGTCCCACGCCCGTCGCGCCCCCACGGACGCGCACGCCGTGCTGCTCCTAGCAAGAGAGCTCTTGCACTACCGCCCTGGCGATGACCTCTATGAAGACTGGCTCGCCCACATCACCGAGCTCGTCAGCACCGCAGGGGGCTCCCCCTTGCCGTCCCTCTCGCTGCCTCACCCTCCATTTCACGCAGGAGGCGAGGATCAGGAGGTGCCTCCACCACCTCCTCCCCAAGAAGGCGCCCTAGCTCCAAGGCGCGCAGCCCCAGGGCGAGACCCTCCGCGTCCGGCGCCTGCGCAGCAAGAAAGGAGCTGCCAAGAGATCCCTCATCCCCAAGAAGGTGCTCGCGCACTCCCAGTGCCGGCGTGCCAAGATCGCGTCCCTGCACCTCCACGCCAAGACCACGCGCTGCTCCAAGCGGCGGCGCGCGGTAATCCCCAGGAGCAAGCCCAGTACCAGCAAAAGGCACCGGTGGCCACAGCAGGCTGCCGCGCCCTCACCCCGAGCTACGCGGCGTCGCATGGCCAGGAAAGTTCAAGCCTGACCTGCCCCCTCTCTACGATGGCACGGCGGACCCGGCGGAGTTCCTGCAGCTCCATGAGCTATGCATCGAAGCCGCCAACAGAGACGAAAGGGTCATGGCGAACTGGTTTCCCATGGCGCTCAAGGACAGGGCCCACACCTGGCTCCTGAACCTGGCTCTTGGCACAATCTCCTCCTGGGACGAGATGCGCCCTCGCTTCATCGCCAACTTCCAGGGCACTCGCGACCGACCACCGGCCGTGAGCGATCTGCGCCGCATCAAGCAGCAGCAAGGGGAAACCCTACAGAAGTACATCCAGCGCCTCAACAACGCTTGCCTCAAGATCCCCAAGGTGACTGAAGAAGCCATCACCCCGGCCTTCTCCGATGGCGTACACGACATCAAGATGAAGGAGGAGCTAGTAATCCGTGAAGACCTGTGCACATCCCTGGAGCTGTTCAACTTGGTGACCAAGTGCGCCAGGGCCGAGGTAGGGCGCCTTTCCCTCCTCGAACTCCCGGCTGCTGACCCAGAGGAGAAGAAGCCCAAGGCCAAGGATGTGAAGCGCAAGGGGGCTGCCGTGCTTGCAGCGGAGCCAGACACCAAGCGAGGCAGGGATCAGCCTGAGTCATCCAAAGGCAGCCGGTACTGCGTGTACCACGACCTCCACACCCACAACACCAACAAATGTCAAGAGTTCAGGGCCGTGAGAGATGGACGTGTCGGCCGACGCCCCGAGCGCAACGACAGGGGCTATGGCCGAGGAGGAGCAAGAGGTGGCGGATGATGGGAAGACCGAGGCCCTCGCCAAGGGTGACGTGACCGACCTCCCGAGGATCACTGGCAGGACCAGCCTTGCGAGGGAGGCTGGAGAGGTCAGCTCACGAGGATCGCCCGCACGACGACGCATGCCTTCCTCCTCTGCCACCAACGCCAAGGAGGAACGAAGACCAACATCAAGACGAGGGAGCTGGGGGCTTCCAGGAGCCGTGCGCAATCGCTTGCATCTTGGGTGGCGCGTAGGCCCCAGCCTCACAGCGCATCTTCAAGCAGTTTGTTCGCGAGGTGAATGCAGTCCTCCCCAAGCTTGAGGGCACGCGCCCTCTCAGGTGGTCTGTGTGCGCTATCACGTTTAGCTCAGCGGATCAGCTCAAGTGTGCGGCAATGTCCGGAGTCCTCCTGATGCTTTGCTCCCCAGTCATCAGCAACGTGCAGGTCACCAGGACCCTTATTGACAGCGGAGCAGGACTCAACGTCCTGTCCGTCGAGACGTTCGACAATATCCAAGTGCCGTACGATCAACTTTAGCCAACCAAGCCATTCTCAGGAGTCACCGATGGTTCCACTGTTCTGATAGGGCAGGTTCGCCTTCCAGTCACCTTCAGACAGCCAACAACTACCGCACCGAGCTCATCGACTTCGACGTCGCCCACATCCGTCTGCCATACAACGCCATTCTCGGGTACCCAGCCTTGGCCAAGTTCATGGCAGTGACTCACCATGGATACAATGTCCTCGAGATGCCAGGAAGCGGTGGAGTCATCACCGTACCCTGTGAAGAAAGGGACGCAATGTGTTCACTTGAGCGCGTGTTCCAAGCCGCGGCAATCGAAGACCCGGACCACAGGAACAGAAGGCTTCCTGAGGCGACCCCCAAGAAGAAGAAGGTTTCGCCTGGCCTAAGCCATCAGGAGGCAAGCACCTCCGGAGGTGTTGGGTCACGATCTGCGCCCAATCAGGGAGTGCCACCCTCTCTCGCATAGGAAGGCGCACCCGGTGCCCTCCTCAGGCAGGGCTCGGGGGCTCTTTCTTGGAGAGCCACTGACTTTGCCAAGGTCGCGAGGGAGGCGCTCGGGCACCACTTGGAGGGGTGCTTCCAGGCACGTTTCCCTCAGGAAGGTACAAGGCAAGGAAGACCAAACCCTCAGGAGTTCATCGCAAGCAACACTCAGGAGCTACAGGAGTCAAGAGTCATGCGCGGCAGCCGCCGCTTGCTCGCCATGGCCCCACATCCAGGCGAGGATGGTGGGCTGCGCGTCTGCGTCGACGTGCCAGGGCTCAACCAAGCCGCGTCTCAGGAGCGCCTCTGGCCTTCGTGCGTGGGGCGTTGCGAGGGTCCACCTCACAGCTACGTTCGCATGCCTTCGGCCTGCCGAACGCGGACGCCGCTCATCAGCGCTTGCTGAGGAGCATTCTGGAGGCTCAGGAGGTCAGGCATCGTGCGGTCCTGGCAGAGATGGAAATGGCCCTCGTAAACCCACCAGTGCCCCTGGAGCCTCCCGAGGCTCCTGGGCCTGGGGGCTCGTGAGGGTCGGCGTCTTCACCGCGCATCGTCCACTTCTTCAGCATCACTTCATCTTCAACGGCACCCGGTGACATCTTTCTAAGTTCCGTTTTTAGCTGGGAGCGCCCACATGGCCGCATTATTCCCATGTCGCATGGGTCCGTCCCTGCGGCATGTATCCGTTTTGCTTATGCTCTTTACTTACCTTGTCGGGGCGCCCCTCGGGCTGCATCATCCCCGAGCTGCTCGGGCCTGGCCCAGTGGCATTTGCTTTTCCTGCGTCTACTTAAAATGAATTTCCTCCTGCAAGCATATATCGAGAGACACGTGTAGTGCGATAGTATATAGTAAAGTTTGTGCTATATGCACGTACTTGCAAAATGCGTACGAATACACAAGGTTTCCAAACTTTCCCTTTTACATACTTAATTAAGGACGCTAAAAATTCCTGAACGTTCGGGATTTATCATTTGCGTCCCAAAACTAATGAGATCGCCTTACGAAACAAAAATTATACTCCTCCTAAAAGCCATGGCGCTCGCAGGAGCGCTTGCGGCGCGCCACGAGTGCCCTGGTGCACAACCGTTTCCCAATGCGCCGACACAACGCCTCTTCCTTAGCCTCGCAACTCGCGAGGTGCTGATTGGCGGCTTGCCGGCGGGCGAGCGCGATCTCACCGGTGTGGTGATCCGGCGCCAACATGTACTCCTCCTTGCTGGAAGCATGCACCCGGTCCACGTACCGCCAAGCGTAGATGAGGCGCTTGGGCCCGACTGCACTCAGGGCGTCGGCACGGGCGTCCTCCGCCACCCTCACGGCCCTCGCACGAGCCTTCTTCCAAAGAGCCAATTGCCTGACTCTCTCGGATGCGACATAGGCCTCCCAGGCAGCTTGTTCCGCGGTGCGCTTCTCTTCCTCAGCCTTCTTCTCCGCCTCTATTTTGGCGCGCTCTGCTAGAGGCAAAGCCTCCCACAAGGCGACATCCATTTCTTTCCAAAGCTCCTCAAGGCTGGGGGGCTCGATAGACGGCGCGGCGTTCTCCTCGTAGCAGGGAGCCGACGCGTCCTCCGGCGCGCGTGCTGGCGTGATTGGGAACGCCGACGCGTCCACCTCGACGCGTCGTGGCGAGGAGTGGAACGCCGACGTGTCCTCCTCGACTAGTGGCGGCGAGGAACGGAATGGCGACGCGTCGCGTCACAGCAAGGAGCGGAACACCGACACGTCCTCCTCGACTAGTGGCTGCGAGGAATGAAACATCGACGTGTCGCGTAGCGGCGAGGAGCGGAACACCGACGCGTCCTCCTCGACTAGTGGCGGTGAGGAATGGAACAACGATGCGTGACCGTCCACGTGGTGCAGCGAGGGGCTCCTAGGGCTTGGGAGGGGCGATGCCATGGTGGTCGGCGTGAGAGGGAGGGGGAGGAGATAGCGATGAACGTGAACGTGAGGGGGATGAGATAGCGATGTCGTGGGAGGCGCAGTATTTATAGCGAGCAATGGCACACCTACGTAAGATATCGACTGAGCTGCACTGACTTAACTGTAGGTCCAGTTGCGTCACTGACATGTGGGCCAGACCCCTGTTGGGCCCATATGTCAGTGACCCAATGCACCTGCAGTTAAGTAACAGCTACGTGGGCATATTTGTTGGAGTAAATTACGGGGGAGCGAAGGGGTGGAAATATTGCTGGTCACAACGGATTGGACGAGCGTGGGGGGAGGAGAGTCATGCCTGCAGATTAAATTAACCCCGCTAAAAAACGATATTTTAAATGTGGCTACTCGATCTGTGGCAACTGGCGAGCCACCGCGCTCCAAGTCGTTCACCTGTGGTCCTGACCATCAACTCCTACGGATCAAATTATCACGCGAGCTGACTATTCATACAAAGGTGCTCCACCACGTACCCGGTACCCGCGAATGCAGCAATCGTGCACCTAGGGTTTTAGGGTTTATTTGTTAACATCGCCTTTACATAACACTCATGTGTGCGAGACAACGAGAGGCTGACTGCATGCGTGCGCCTCTTCTCTTCATATATGTACTCCACCGTTTGTGTGGTGTCCAAAAAATTATAATAACTACTAGCAATGTGCCAATGCATTGCCACACGATCAAAGTAGATTAATACATATTCACCGATTTGGTAGAATAAAGTCTAGTTTTGAAATACGTATATCACTAAAAATATGTTATGTTTCACTCAAAATATATTCCTTTGGCGGTTTTGATGAGATAAGGGAGGAATGTTGTTGGTTTCAAGATTAGAGAAGTGGTATATGTCTAATTTCTACTCTTACTAGCAAGATGCCCGTGCATTGCACGGAACATCAAGATCTTGTGGGAGAAAAGGATGAACGAGGGAAGGCCTTATCTGCAAATGTGGTGAAGAGTGCGGGTAAATTGCAATATTTTCCTTCCTATCCGTCAGATATAAATCAGACAACCTACATTGCAGGATGGCAGGCCCACCATCATCACCAACTCTATTTTTTATCCCTACTCTTATAAAAAGTATTGTCGGTGATGATCGTGTGCCTGCCATCCTGCAATATAGGTCGTCCAATCTATATCTGACGGATAGGAAGGAAACTATGGCAATTTTGCAAAAAGATAACCACACCCCTCTCCACATTTGCAAATAAGGACTTCCCTCGTTCATCCTTTCCCCCCACAAGATAAACTACTCATACAAATGCATCTTGATGTTCCGTGCAATGCATGGGCATCTTGCTAGTTGTTGCAAGAAGCCCATGTGTGTGTGAGAGAGAGGGAGAGTGGAGGAGGAAGGAGTGCACGTGTGACAAAGACACAAGGAGTGTGTGTGTGATAGGTATCAGCTTAAAATGAGGCGATAGTGTGTGTGTGCACATTCGACAGGGCGTGTCTCAAGAAGGGAAGAAAAATCTACATAGATACAAGGAGCGGGGGAGAGACATGTATGCGATGGTGGAAGCACGAGTGTGCGTGTGTATAAACCTATCTAGAGGCTAGCTAGTCGATAAATGTTTGTGAGAGAAATACGAGTCGGGGTGCGAAAGCGAGAGTTTTATGTGTGAAAGAGAGAGACGGTAGTCGAGAAGGGGAGTGGAAGCAAGAGTTGTGTGTGTGTGTCTGTGAGAGAGAGAGAGAGAGGAGACGGTAGTCGGGGTTGTCTGATCGGTAAACAAATGAATAATGTCAGTCTGGGATGGAGACGAAAAGGAGACCGCAACAAATGTTGTGTCTACAGGAGAGAGAGAGTAATTTTAGTGGTATGAGTCATATGTAGAGACATATAGAGTGTGTGAGAGAATCCCATAGAGAGAAAGACAAAGTGAAAGACGAGTGGAGACTGTGTGTGTGGCAGTGAAAAAGAAAGCTTAGGTACCGAGTGATACCGGAGAATAGTAGAGATGTGAGAGATAATGAAAACCGTGTAATGTATAATGATAGGGAGAGTGTGACACTTCTCAAGGGAGATGTCGAGAGACCATGTTTGCGAGGATAGGAGAAACATGAAGTGAGCGTGCGGGTGAGCTGGAGAAAAGAGAGTGATAGCTACCTGAAGGAGCATGCATGCGAGAGAGATGGGCGTGAAAGGAGTGAACAAAAAAGGGGTTCAAATATTTGAATTCGAGATGATGATACATGTAATCCATACTCGAACCAAAATTGATCTATTAAACATGCATACTCATATGAATTCACGCACATCTATGTTATTTAATATGTAGATATTACTGATCCATACATTTTAGTAGAACATAATTTGGTTAATTTTTTTCGAATTCAACCTTAAGATTTTGAGATCGTTGTATTTGTAAATCATATTGTACATATAAAGGAGCAGAATTCTTTGTTGTGCTTTTGAAAGTATATATAAAAAATGATGTATATAGAATGTAATTCCAATTGAAAATGGATCCCGCCCGAAAAAAATAGAATATAAATGGGATTAGAATTGAGTTGGCACGGTAAACGTGCACTCTGCAAAATTTGAATGAAGCGGGGAAAGTCGCAGTAACCGCCCGAAACCAAAATCTGCGAGATGGAAATCACTACTGCCTATCCTTGCCACGCAAAGCCTATCTACTAGATTTCTATAGGTTTCGATAGGGGTAGGTTTGTAATTTCACCCAAACGTGACGTAACCGCCTCTCACCCGGATTCATACACGGTGGGCGCCAAAACATAGTGTGTTCTCGGCCGAAATCGACTCCCTCCCCGATTCATATTCATACACGGTGGGCGCCAAAAACAAACTCTCGTCGGCAAATATTCGGTGTATGCGAGATTACCGTCCTATCCCCAACCGACTAGTGTTGCTGTGATGTAGTAGAAATTTGAAACGGGGGCTAAGTTTGTAAATTTCCTCGCATTTGAGACAAGCGCGCCCTGAATACATGGTTCCCCCTTCCTCTCTGCCCCCCTTTTCCCCATTCATACTCCGTGGGCACCAAAACACCCTCTCCACTCCAACCTCCTCCGTCCGCCGCCGTCCGCCGCTGTCCGCCACCCCATCCACCGCCGTACTCCTCCACCATGCCGGAGTTGATACCCCGACGCCGCCGTCCATTACAAGTGATCGACCTCTCTCATCCACGACTTTGGACCGGGATCCTTGCATCCCGTCCTCTCGCTTCATCCCCGCCGTCATCCACGTTGCCGGTGCCACTCCTACGACTGTCTCGTCCACCGCGCCCCGCCGCCACCGTCTACCCTCCTAGATCTGCTTCCACGCTGCCGACAGTCATCTCTACCGCAACACCGTCAAATTCTCAGCAGATCCGTACACGGCGCCGCACCAGAGGCGGTACTCTTTCGTATTTGCTCAACTTATTTATCGCAGCAAGAAAATAGATCGCCACTGCTTTACTCTGATTTCTTGTCTTGGTTGTGAAGTTGCCTTTGCCTGGTTTGCACCTTCAGATCCGCCATGGCATGCTCAACACTATACTCCCAATGCTTATGGTTTTCCCCTTTTACATTCCACACTAGTTAAATCACAGTAGACTAAATTTCAAAATTGGGTTAGTCGATTTTTCAGAGCTCGCCCGAGTTCACCGGTGCGATCGAAGGGGCTCGGGTGGTTGTGGGGCCTCGCCGAACGAAGAAAACTCGACGCAAGTGGGGGTTGGGGGTGGAGGAGGAACACAGGCGGTGGGGGCTGGTGGTCCGGCCGGCGGCCCGTGCGGTGTTCTGTGTGGGAAGAATCAGAGACGATGAAGAAGAAGGGTTAGGAGACGTAGGATCTTCATCCAACCACCTGAAATGGTCGAGAGACAGCTGGGAGTTGCATTCTTAATGCGTTCTGATTCATCATGTGTGGGCACTGCGCAACCAACATTTTATTATCCAAAATCTGCTTGCTCTTCTTTACCATGTTCCTCTTCCTTTCTTCTTTAATATGTACTCTCTCTGTTCCTAAATACAAGTCTTTGTATAGATTCCACCATGGACTACATATGTAGCAAAATGAGTGAATCTACACTCTAAAATGTATCTGGATACATCTATATGTGATCCATAGTGGAAATCTCTACCAAGACTTATATTTTGGAACGGAGGGAGTATGATAGTAGTACAGTATGTTCCTTGTACTGAAGATGAGCAGGGATATTTGCAGTGTAGAGGTCTATACGGTCGGTTGTGATGGACACTTTGAGCCTCTTTGATTCGTAGGATCTTGTAAACATAGGAATAGGATTTGTAGTGGCCTGCCCACTTGAATCCTATAAGAATAGCAAGGAAATGCGGGGAACTGTGTCGCCTTTGAGAGTTACACTGATATTAACAGTACCGCACCTTCACTTGAAGAGAGCTGGTATCCGAAGCCTTTCTAGTCGTACCGGCAATACTAGCACATACATTCCAACAAGTTCAACTTTGCTGATTTTACTCTGATGCTTAAGGTTTTCCCGTTATATCTACACTATGATCTGTGTAGCTGCTTTATGTCGCACTAGCAGCAGTCCACTCTTGAAGCTAAACACCGCAATGACTTACAAAATTGGCACCAAGGCATTGAGTGCCATTCTCGATGCAATGAAACTCATACGCTCCCCACCTATTGATTCTTGTTCAGAATATGATCCTAATGACTATTCTAACCTCGAGGAGTCAAAGGCAGATGGCCTGTCCTGTTCACCCATCAAGGTGCCTGTTCTAATTTGGCAATGTTTTATTAATTGCGGGTATCTTGCATATGTTGTCTTGCATTTCTTCTACTTTGTTACACCGCCATCTGCTTAGTTTACTCATCATATATGTCGAGATGCCATGCCCATCCATTATCAATACATATTCCATCTGTCATCATACCATGTTTTTCCACTCAAATGGTGTTCTTGTGCATCAGACATCAAAAAGGAAGAGGGTGATTGCCGAACCTGAAGGAGCACCAACAAAGTCCTTGAAAAACATGGTGGTGCCGGAGAAATCAGACAGCACCCCACTTATATTGGCTATACAACCAGTGACACAAAACATAGGACCGACTCCAGCAGACTATACCCATACTTCACTGGCCACACCACTAGCTCCACCACACAGGACCTGCACTCCAGCAAAAGGTATACCGATTTCATTTGCCATAGCACTAGTTGTACCACAGAAAAATCCCACTCCAGCAAAAAATACAGCAAGCCCACCGGCCGAAGACCTATCCCAACTACAAAGACGGCCGATTCCTGCAGATTGGAACCCCATTCCATTTATTCCCAGTTTAAAAGACAATGCTTTCAATGTTGTTAGGGACTACATGCATATATTCCCATCATGGGAAGATTATTGTGAAGGCAAGCACCATTTTCACATCTTCCCGTCCAACTTACGTGTAAGTGCTATTATTCATGGTTATTATTTTCCCGTTTTCTGCTGATTAAACACATCAATGATTTACATTACATTGTTGTAACTAGGTGAGGGTCAATCTGGATAGTCATGACGAGCAAAGCTTGCTTGTGCTTTTCAAGGAAGCATTATAGCAGTATCGGTGTTACCTGAGGAAATCACACTTTGATGGCAAGTCTATAAACGAATTTCCGGTGAAGTCTCCTGTGCTAAATTTAGAAGACATTGAATGGAAAAACCTTTTTATGCACTGGTCTCGTTCCCAGGATGAGGTACTGTCTATGAAATCACATGACAATTTGAACTTCTACTTTTCCGCATGTGCCTTACAGATCTTTTTTGCAGGAAATCTGCTCGAAGAAGAATTCTGGTTTGACAAGAACGACAGGATATCGCAAATATGCTGCCCGCTGCTTTGCTCTTGTTAGTACCTGTTGTCCTGTATCACTGTACTTGCATACATACCTGGTTCATTATGTGACAGCAGTATGCATGATAGCTTGCTTATCAATTGTTCGCTCCAAATTATCTAATCTGTATGAATGGTTACATTAGTGTAGAATATATCCAATGCCAATGTTTTTTAGCTCTGCATTGTTCTTGTAAGTACATGTTGTCCTTTATCAGTGTACCTATAATGACAGGTAGTTGTTCATGTACCATCACTCTGTAGCTTATTTTCCTTTGCCCTCCATTTTATACACATCAGATCTATATTTACTCTTACCATAAGGTTGGTACTAAAGAAGTTTAGTTGCGCATTGCTCTTGGCTGTACCTTTTGCCTGTATCGCTGCACTTACATTTATAGCTACTTGGTTATGTAGCATCACTCTTCATCTTGTCTTAAATATTCTCCATTTTTTCATATATTATCACATCTATATTTACTCTTAACAAAATGTAGAATAAAGGCAATGCTTTTGAAGAAGATTATGTGGTAA
The DNA here is from genome assembly GCF_002162155.2 of Triticum dicoccoides. Lineage (NCBI taxonomy): Eukaryota > Viridiplantae > Streptophyta > Magnoliopsida > Poales > Poaceae > Triticum > Triticum dicoccoides. The sequence continues at coordinate 224,570,131 of NC_041382.1, forward strand.
ACTTCGTGAATTGCCCCCCCATCAGCATGGACAAGGCCTTTATAGAGCCTGTCTTCACCAACAATGTAAGTTTGTCCATCTCAAGCCTTCAAACTTTGTTGTATATATTTGGTTAGGCATGATTGCAACAGCTGTTTATTTTTGGTGTTTGCATCAAATTGCTTGTTTAAAGTTTATTATGTAGTTCATACACAAAAGTTTGTCCTTTCTCAATATAAGTTTTCAGTTGTACAACCAAGTTCCTTCTTCATACCATGTATATTAAACTATACAGAGCAAGTGATCTTCTTTTGCACTGCATGTATGCTTCTGTTCTTCATCCGTAATCCAGTGGTGTTGTGAACCTACCCACTACATCACAATGTCATATTCTGCAATGTCTTAACTATGAACAATGTCATATCATTCTACTATTATTTAAACCGTCTCTTTATTTGCCAATCTGAAATGGTATAAATTGACAACACACTAACCGTTGATACTTATGAGTTCTTGATCTGTAATCCAGTGGTGTCGTGAAGCTGCCAACTCCACAATGTCATTTCCTCCCATGTCTTGACCTGAACAATACCATATTGTGTTAATGCAATTTTAAACTGTGTCACTTTATTCGTCAGTAAGAAATGTGATGAATTGTGAGCACTGATACTTTTATGTGCAAAACCTGTCATCTGTCTACTTGTTTATCTTTCAGAGTGAGGAAGATATAAGTGTTGAACAAGCGCAGTCTCATCATCTTGCTCAGCTGCTTGCGCTGCAGCTCCCCAGCAGGGCTAACCTTTCTTGAACTCTATTGAAGTGCTGTCGGTTTTGTATATTATTTTGTCGGCGTGTTTATTTGCACTGGTGGCGATCTTTGATGCCCAGTGTATGTAATCTGCTGTCCGCTTGTGCTTTATTATCATAGTGGCGAACTTTGATGCCCAGTGGATGTAATATGCTGTAATTTCTTTATTGTATAGTCTAGGTTTTTCCTTATTCATGATGCTGTAGTTATTTTACTGTATATATATCCTGTCTTCGTAGTAAACCGGCCAAACCGTAAAATTACGGTACATGATCGGGCCGTCATGCAATCACGATGTAGGTTGGGCCTGAAATGTGCCGAACAGCTCACGGGCCGGCAGCAGCCCAAAATGAACCCCGAACCATGATTGTGCGAATCAAATCACGGGCTTTTAACAGGCCAAAATTGTCTCGGTCCTTGTTTGGCCCAATCTGATATCGGCTGCGAGCAGGCCGGATGCAAACCGGGCCGTAGTTAGGCCCAACTATATGATGGGCTTTTAACATGCCGAAATTAATATAGGGCCGAAATGTTAAACGGGCCCTTAACAGACCAAAACTAATATCAGGCCAAATTACTAAGTGGGCCTTTAGCAAGTGGGCCCAAAAGCATAGTGTCCAGTTGACGGGCCAAATCTGATATGGGCCATAATTGAGCCCAAAGCCTCTTAAAGGACCGGACCTGATCTGGGCTGTAATTTGGCCCAGAACGTGGTAGGCTTTTAACGGGCCGGATCTCATATGGGCCACTATTAAGCCCGGAGCGTGGCAATCCATTAACGGACCAGATCAAATATGGGCCGACATTTGGCCCAAAACATGGCAGCCAGTTAATGGGCCGGCCTACTAGGGTCCTCAAATCTTGTGGGCCTACAGCTGGGCCGGCCCATTAATGTCGGCGAAATCTCGTGGGCCTTTAGCTGGGCCGGCCCATTATGATCCGCAAGAATCTTGTGGGCCTTTACCTGGGCCGGCCCATTATGGCAAACAAAAATCTTGTGGGCCTTTACCTGGACCGGCCCATTATGGCCCACAAAATCTTGTGGGCCTTTAGCTTGGCCAGCCCATTATGGTCTGCAAAATCTCGTGGGCCTTTAGCTGGGCCGGCCCATTATGGTCCGCAAAATCTTGTGGGCCTTTAGTTGGGCCGGCCCATTTAAACTTGATGGGCCGGTCCACGTGTCAACATATCATAGGCGCGTCTCGCCCATTGGATGAGTGAGACCTGTGCCAACGCGGACTTGACACGTGTCTCCTCCAGACAATGATGATTTTACACATGGAAAATCCCCATTGGTCGGGGCTGTTAACGGGTTATCGGATCCAAAACCCGACCTGATAGCTTAACGGCGTTCCATTACGGTGGATGCCACGTGTCGGTCACCCTTGACGAAAGCACTTCTGTGACGCGCGATTTATCGTCATGGAAGTGGACACTTCCATGATGATAATTTTGGTAATGTCATGGAACACTTCTACGACAGCACAGGTATGACTATCTTGATTCTGTCATAAATTCGTTATGGATGTACATGCATGACAGAAAACACGACCTACTATGACAAACACGTATCATCATGGAAGTGTATTTTTTTGTAGTGTCTCTCTCTCTTCTCTTCTCTCAGCCCAAAGCTTTCTGCACAGTCCGCTATCAACCGCCAGGCCCCGAAACCCCTCCTTGCACAGTGCATCGACACCCTCGTGTGCGCGTCCGAAAACTGTCCCGAACCCGACCTGGGCAGTTGTCACCGTTGGACTCAGAACATCCCCAAACATCTATAAAACATCACCATTTTCTTATTTGAATCCCCTACCTATTTATTTCTCGTCCGTCCGATTGCGATCAGAGGGCTCGAGTAGCCCCTAACCTTACCAACTTGCTATATATTAGACGGAAACCTAGATCTTAGGGGTTTGTCCCATCCATCCCCTCGGTCACCGCCGCATCCTCCTCGTTTTCCTCAGCCACCAACCAGATCCACTCCTCTTGTCTTCCTCGAGATCCACCTCCTAGATTTCAGCGCCACCCAATCAACGCCTCCTTCCCTCCTCCCTTTCATCCACCACTAAATCCATCCCCGTAGCCATCCTCTGTTCCCTCCGCAGCCGGCGCAACCTCCTTGTTCCGTGCAGCTCGGGGACTCCAAGCCCCTCGATCTAGCCGTCTGGGAGGACGTCGGCCCTCGCTGCCACGTCGTGCTACCTTCCGCGGACCTGCAGCCCTTCATCGGCGACCCTGCATCCACCGCCCCTCTCCTCCTCGAGCTCCTCTTCGGCGACCCTCGTCGACAGCGAGCTCCAGCAGGACCCCGTGGCCTCCTCTTCCCTCTCCGCGAGCCGGCCGCAAGCAATGCCACCAGCAGGAGCTCCACGCCCCGCCTTCCTCCGCCTTGCTTGTCCTCTGTACAGGATCCGGCACCAACGCCCCACCCCACGACCACCTCGAGTACCCATGCCCGTCGCCGACGAAGGTCACGGCCAGGTCATCCTTGCTGCACCTGCGCCCTTCCCCTGTCTCTGTTTCGCTGAAGCTTCCGCTGTCTCACTGACCCCCTCTCTCGCTGCTCTCTGTTACAGCGACGAGTTCCGCTCCTGCCTCGACTCCTCGTGCGTGGATCCATACGCCCTCGTTCCCTTCCCACAGGATCTGGCGTGATCCGACCAGAAGGAGCCCCGCCGTGGCGACCTCCTGCTTCCTGTCACCATGGCGCCACTGTCATTTCTTCTACAGCAAGATGCAGCAGTGCTGCACCGGGCGCACGCCCGATCCGTGTGTGGGCCTCCTCTTGTCTCGCCAAGGCCCAACGCGCAGCTGCCCGCGCCCCTCCACCGAGCTGGGCAAGGCCCATGGTGAGCCTCACCGCTGCGCCCCCTCCCACTGTTGGGCTAGTCAAATCCGGCCCATTTTGCATTTTTCCCTCAGGACGAATTTAGCTATTTTTTTCAGGGATTTGCAGATTTGCAGAAAAGCCCCTGTTCTTCTTGCATTTAATAACTCTCAAACCGTGCATCGGATTAAAATAAATTATATATGAAACATGACTAGAATTTCATCTAGTTTCATAATTTGCCACTTTCATGCATGTTTAAAATGTTTAAAATGCTGTTTGGTTAAATTTGCTCCTATTCCATGTTAAAATGCTTTATTTTATAACTAAATAACCGTAGCTCCAAACTTTATAAACTTTATATGTAAATGGGGTAGAAAAATGCCTAGTTTAACATGGTGGCATTACTTTGCATGTTTAACAACTCTAAAATATGGTTTAGGGCAGAACAGTACCAAATCTAATATATGCTCATGATGAGTTTCCGGACTTGTTGTTTGTTGTTCCGGCCTCATTTAAACTTGCATAGATAGGTAGTTTTACTTTGCTTCACCCCTTTCCATGCTAAACAACATTAAATATTGTTGAGTACATAAACGAGATCGAACTAAATAACTTGTTGTGGTGTTTTGTCAATATGCAACTCGTTGCATATTGAGCTCCACTTAATTTGTAGAATTGCTTGTGCACTTTGCCATGCCATGCCCTCTTTAAACCGAACATGCATCATACTTGGTTGTGCATCATGGCATGTTTATGTGGTGGTTGTTTACCATGTTGTTTGCTTCTTTCCGGTGTGCTTCTTTGGGATAGTTCCGATAACGTCACGTTTGTGAGGATTCGTTCGACTTCGTCCATTTGTCTTCTTCATGGACTCATTCTTATTCCTTGCGGGATCTCAGGCAAGATAACCATACCCTCGAAATCACTTCTATCTTTGCTTGCTAGTTGCTCGCTCTATTGCTATGCTGTGATACCTACCACTTGCTATATCATGCCTCCCATTTTGCCATGCCAGCCTCTAACCCATCTTTCCTAGCAAACCGTTGTTTGGCTATGTTACCGCTTTGCTCAGCCCGTCTTATAGCGTTGCTAGTTGCAGGTGAAGCTGAAGTTTGTTCCATGTTGGAACATGGATATGTTGGGATATCACAATCTCTTATGTAATTAATGCATCTATATACTTGGTAAAGGGTGAAAGGCTCGGCCTTATTCCTGGTGTTTGTTCCACTCTTGCCGCCCTAGTTTCCATCATACCGGTGTTATGTTCCTTGATTTTGCGTTCCTTACACGGTTGGGTGTTATGGGGACCCCTTGACAGTTCACTTTGAATAAAACTCCTCTAGCAAGGCCCAACCTTGGTTTTACCATTTGCCTCACCACCACCTACTTTTCCCTTGGGAGTCGCGCTCTTGAGGGTCATCTTTATTTTAAGCCCCCCCGGGGCCAGTGCTTGTCTAGGTGTTGGTCCGAACTAGAGTCCTTTGCAGAGCCACCTCGGGGAAACTTGAGGGCTGTTTTTAGTTGTATGGAGCACTCATCCGTTGTTGCCCTGAGAACGAGATATGTGTAGCTCCTATCAGGATGTTGGCGCATCGGGCGGTCTTGCTGGTCTTGTTTTACCATTGTCGAAATGTCTTGTAACCGGGATTCCGAGACTGATCAGGTCTTCTCGGGAGAAGGAATATCCTTCGTTGACCATGAGAGCTTGTGATGGGCTAAGTTGGGACACCCATGCTGGGTTTTGAACTTTCGAAAGTTATGCCCGCGGTTATGAGCAGATGGGAATTTGTTAATATCCGATTGTAGAGAACTTGACACTTAACTTAATTAAAATGCATCAACCGCGTGTGTAACCGTGATGGTCTCTTTCCGGCGGAGTCTGGGAAGTGAACACATTTCTTATGTTATGTTTGGACGTAAGTAGTTTCAGGATCACTTCTTGGTCACTTCTAGTTCACGACCGTTGCATTGCTTCTCTTCTCGCTCTTGTTTGCGTTAGTTAGCCACCATATATTCTTAGTGCTTGCTGCAGCTCCACCTCACTACCCTTTCCTACCCATAAGCTTAAATGGTCTTGATCTCACGGGTGTGAGATTGCTGAGTCCTCGTGGCTCACAAATACTTCCAAAATAGTTGCAGGTGCCGATGATACCAATGCAGATGACGCAACTGAGCTCAAGTGGGATCTCGATGAAGATCTTGGTCATTGTTTTGTTTTGTTTCCTTTTGATCAGTAGTGGAGCCCAGTTGGGACGATCAGGGATCTAGCATTAGGGGTGGTCTTCTTTTATTTTGGTTCCATATTCGGACCTTGATTGTATTCTAGATGATGTAATGCTATATTTATGTGTTGTGTGAAGTGGCGATTGTAAGCCAACTCTTTATCCCTCTCTTATTCAGTACATGGGATGTGTAAAGATTACCCATCTTGCGACATGCCTACTATGCGGTTATGCCTCTAAGTCGTGCTCCGACACGTGGGAGATATAGCCGCATCGTGGGTGTTACAATATAGTAGGAGAAACTAATCGTATTTCATGTTACTACATCTGCTCAGTGGACAATATATATAACATGTAGAGTAAAAAGTGATGCAACAAGTGTACAACATCTTTGGCGAAGTGATAACCCACAAGTATAGGGGATCAATTGTAGCCTCTTTCGATAAGTAAGAGTGTCGAACCCAACGAGGAGCTAAAGGTAGAACAAATATTCCCTCAAGTTCTATCGACCATCGATACAACTGTCTGCACGCTTGACATTCGCTTTACCTAGAACAAGTATGAAACTAGAAGTATTTTGTAGGTGTTGTTGGATAGGTTTGCAAGTTAATAAAGAGCATGTAAATAAAAAGTAGGGGATGTTTAGATAAAGACACAACTAAGTTAGTTTTAGTAAAGAGTTTTTTGTTACGAGAAAGTTATTTGTCACTAGGCAATCGATAACTAGACCGGTAATCATTATTGCAATTTTATTTGAGGGAGAGGAATAAGCTAACATACTTTCTCTACTTGGATCATATGCACTTATGATTGGAACTCTAGCAAGCATCCGCAACTACTAAAGATCATTAAGGTAAAACCCAACCATAGCATTAAAGTATCAAGTCCTCTTTATCCCATACGTAAACAACCTACTTATTCGGGTCTGTGCTTCTGTCACTCACGCCACCCACCATAAGAAAATCATGAACATATTACAAACCCTACAACAAGAATCTCTCACGCTTGCGCGACACGTAGAGCACCAATAATAAAACATGCAACTCAAACCAATCACGATCATCAAATAACCCATAGGACAAAACAGATCTACTCAAACATCATAGGATAGCCATACATCATTGGGAAATAATATATAGCGTAGAGAACCATGTTTAAGTAGAGATTACAGCGGGTAAAAGAGGGGTTACACCACTGCATAGAGTGTGGAAGATTTGGTGATGATGGCGGTGAAGATGATGGTGAAGATTGCGGTGATGATGATGGCCCCCGGCGGCACTCCGGCGCCACCGGAAGCGAGGGGGAGAGAGCCCCCCTCCTTCTTCTTCTTCCTTGACCTCCTCCCTAGATGGGAGAAGGGATTCCCCTATGGTCCATGGCCTCCATGGCATGGCAGGGGCGAGAGCCCCTCCGAGATTGGATCTATCTCTTTGTCTCTCTGTTTCTGTGTTATCAGATTCTACCCTTTCACCGTTTCTTATATTCTCGGAGATCCGTAACTCCGATTGGGCTGAAATTTTAACACGATCTCTATCCGGATATTAGCTTTCTTTCGGAAAAAGAAGGACATCAACCGCCTTACAGGGTGGCCACGAGGGTCAGGGGCACGCCCAAGGGGGTGGGGCGCGCCCCCCTGCCTCGTGCCTCCCTCGGGAACCGTCTCGTGTGGATTTTTCTTGCCAAAAATCATATATATTCCAGAAAAACTTCGTCAGTTTTTATCCCGTTTGGACTCCGTTTGATATGGATATTCCGCGAAACAAAAAACATGCAACAAACAGGAACTGGCACTAGGCATTGGATCAATATGTTAGTCCCAAAAATAGTATAAAAAGTTGCCAAAAGTATATGAAAGTTGTAGAATATTGGCATGGAACAATCGAAAATTATAGATACGCCAGAGACATATTAGCATCCCCAAGCTTAATTCCTGCTCGTCCTCGAGTAGGTAAATGATAAAAAAGATAATTTTTGATGTGGAATGCTACCTAGCATAATCTTGATCACATATCTAATCATGGCATGAATATTAAGATACTAGTGATTCAAAGCAATAGTCTATCATTTGACATAAAAACAATAATACTTCGAGCCTACTAATAAAGCAATCATGTCTTTTCAAAATAACATGGCCAATGAAAGTTATCCCTACAAAATCATATAGTCTGGCTATGCTCCATCTTCACCACACAAAATATTCAAATCATGCACAACCCCGATGACAAGCCAAGCAATTGTTTCATACTTTTGACGTTCTCAAACCTTTTCAACTTTCACGCAATACATGAGCGTGAGCCATGGACATATCACTATAGGTGGAATATAATGGTGGTTATGGAGAAGACAAAAAGGAGAAGATAGTCTCACATCAACTAGGCGTATCAACGGGCTATGGAGATGCCCATCAATAGATATCAATGTGAGTGAGTAGGGATTGCCATGCAATAGATGCACTAAGAGCTATAAGTGTATGAAAGCTCAGACTGGAAACTAAGTGGGTGTGCATCCAACTTGCTTGCTCATGAAGACCTCGGGCGTTTGAGGAAGCCCATCATCGGAATATACAAGCCAAGTTCTATAATGAAAATTCTCACTAGTATATGAAAGTGATAACTCAGGAGACTCTCTATATGAAGAACATGGTGCTACTCTGAAGCACAAGTCTGGTAAAAGGATAGTAACATTGCCCCTTCTCTCTTTTTTCTCTCATTTTTTGGTGGGCTTCTTTGGCCTCTTTTATTTATTTTTAAAGTCTGCAGTCTCATCCCGACTTGTGGGGGAATCATAGTCTCCATCATCCTTTTCTCACTGGGGCAATGCTCTAATAATGATGATCATCACACATTTATTTACTTACAACTCAATATTACAACTCGATATCTAGAACAAAGATATGACTCTATATGAATGCCTCCGTTTGTGTATCGGGATGTGTCGGTGTACAAAAATAGGGGCACATCTTTGTACCCCTTTCCCTGTGCACGGGCACTCAGAGCCGCGCCCACGGCCACACCAAGCAGAACGAGGGAGGTGAGCCAAGGTAAGATCGAAGCCCAAGACAATCAAAGCAATGCTAAGGCCAAGACCACAAAGAGTAGAGGGACGAAGCAAGTTCCCTCGGCAAGACCCTTGCCGAGTGGCCTCAGTGGCCCCGGCAAGACTCTTGCCCGGGCAGCTCGCCCCGCACCAACTGAGCGAGCCACCCTTGAGCCCACGACCCCTGGTGCCATCATTAGCGTGGGGCCAGGACTCGGGAAGGCACCCCTGTGGTGGCATATAGATCTTTTTGAAGACATATTCAAGATCAAATCAGAAGACAACGATTCTCGGCAAGATCCTCGCCAAGGAAGGCCACCAGACCCCCGACAAGATCCTTGCCGGGGATGACAACACGCCACGGCGAGACCCTTGCCGGGCCACCCGGCAAGGCCCTCGCCAAAGACGCCGGCAAGGCCACCGCCAAGCCCATGTCAACCAAACTTCCATCGCCGTTCACATGCAGCTGCCAGCCCAACCAGCTGGGCGGGCACCTGCGTGGCAACATGCAGCTCCCAGGCCAACTCACCAAGCGCCTGCGTGGCGGCATGCAGATTTCATGAAGGCTCCACCATCGTGCCAACTCAGCTGCCTTCCTGCCTACATGGCACCGCACGCATCCCCGGCCGAGGCGCGTGTCGAAGCGAGGAGGAGCGGCGACGGACGGGACTGGCCTCGCCCCCGACCCCGATAAAGTAAGAGGACACCTAAGCGATGCATTAAATGCACCTTGTCCTGTCATACGAGGGATAACCTCGTGCCACTGTAGACCTTTCCACCTCCTGTGTGCCACTGTGGCAACCCCTTTTTTCCTATAAAAGGAGGCCCAAGGCGACGAGGAGGGGGATTCGGCTCTTTGGAACCACACGCTGACCACAGCTAGTTCGAGAGCTCAAGAACTCTCAGAAATACACCCACCAAAGCAGGACTAGGGTTTTACGCATCCTCGCGGCCCGAACCTGGGTAAACGATCCTTGTGCTGTCTACTAGCCCTGCTTTACTCGCAACCCTGCGCCCCAGCAACCATAGTAGGGATTCTTGTGATCCCATAGGTGTCGTTCCACACCGACATTCTTGGCGCGCCAGGTAGGGGGCGCAATTGTGAGAATCTGGTCTGGTAGTTAGGCTAGCGGTTCTTCATCGCTTTCGGTTTCTAATAAGAAGGCGGCTGGAGGAACGACGCCGTCTCGGCGACAGAAAAGCTAAGTCATTCAGAACCTTGGATTATTTCCCCTTACACTTAAGGTTATCATCCTCGGAGATCTGGCCTATTTATGGGAAACCTGCACGCAAGGGGGCCCCCCGTGATTGGCAACGCCTTTGTTCTGTTTCGAGACCGCTCAACAGCTCAAAGCTACCGCGTCGAGAGTGGTGGGGTAGCCTTCTGCACCTGGCAATGCTCCTGACTCTGACTTGAGTCAAACTCGATAGTTCGGGCGGCCATGCTAAGGGCGGTAAGGTGGTTTGCCCGGCAGCAAGCACACCCGACATGCCAATGGGGATCCGTCCCCACGATGCCGCCCTGGGTTTATGCGCCCGCAAGCCTACCTAGTTGCGTAGGGTGGACATACAAGGAAAAATCAAACAGGAAAATAACATGCATGATACTAAAAAGTGTTGCAGAGTTATGTTACATCAAATTGTTGCTGCGGTTCTAACTAGAGATAGCAATTGTCTTGGTTGTGAACCTGCAGCGGCGATAAAGAAAAAAAAATGGGATGCCTAATCCTGGCGCTGGCCCTCCACCCTTAGAATTCCACCGACTCGGCTGATGATGGGCTCGATGCGCTCCCTGAGCGGCACAAGGTCGGTTCCCTCCGGCAATCTCTCCAGCACGGCATCGAAGTCGAGGTCGGGGTACCAGTGCGCCACCTTGGTGAGAACCTTGGTCATGGCACCCTGGCAAAACCTCCGGGACTCGTCGGCCAGTGAGGCCGGCCGGTTGGCGTGGAGCCGCTCCAGAGCGCCGACGACCTTCTTGAAGAACATGGTCAGGCTGCAATTGGCGCTCATGCCCTGCTCCGGGACATACCTCACGTCCGGCATCCCCATGAGGGCCAGCTGCGCGGCGGCCTGGTTGGCGACGGTGGCAAGGCGATCGAGCCAACGGTTCTCGACCTCCACGTTGTCCGCGAAGTTGAGGCCCTCATTCTTCCGCAACAGCTTCTCGGCCTCCAGCTCCTTGGCCAGGGTCCCCTCTCGGGTTGTGGCCTTCGACAGCACCTTCTCGAGACCCTCCAGCTTCAGCTTGAGGTCTTTGATGGAGTTGTTGGCCTCGGAGAGCTCCCCAGCCTTGCGGACGACCGCGCCCTGCGCCTCTGTTAGGGCACTATTGAGCGTGTCCTGCCCCTGGGACAGCTTCAGGGCCTGCTCCTTCAGCCTGTCGCGCTCTCCCTCCAGCTCCTCCACCTTGCCGGCGTGAACCTGGGTCTAGGCATTGAGTGCCTCCTTGTGCCTCTGCTCCAGCTCGCTGGTCTGCTGCAAGACGAGCTTCTCCACCTCTGCATCCTTGCCGCGAAGCATGGCGGCAAGCTTCTCCTCGCGCGCAGCGAGGTCCTCCTCCTGGGAGTTCAGCGCGGCCTCGTGCTGGGTCCGAGAGGCTTCGGCGGCCTTGGCCAAGTTCTTCGCCGCCTCCTGAGCTTTCTCGACGTCGGCGAGCTTCATGATGAGCTCCACGTCGCGCCTGGCCTGCTCACCCTGGGCCGCCTTGAGCTCCTTGTGGGCCTCGCAGAACCAGTCCTGCGCCTCGGCAACACGCTTCTGGAGGTCCACCTCCGCCTTCTCCACCACCGCCGCCCTGGACTTAGCATTGTCCAGGCAAGCGCGGTGGAGCGCCTGGAGCTTCCGGAAGCTGGCGCCCATGGCGTGGAGGAGCCGCTCTTCCTGCGAGCCGTCGCCACCAATGATCGGCTCGTCGACGACTTCAACCCCGATAGCGGCAAGCACTTCGTCGTCGAACACCTCTCCCTCGATGGGTGTCCTGGTGCTCGACGCGCCTGGAAGGTGGACGAACAAATCATCACCCACCCTCAGGTACTTGCCGGAGCCGGAAGCAGCAGAGGAGGAAGGTTGGTCACCAGCCTCCTCCTCCTCCTCCTCGGCAACGGTCCTGCCGGCTTCCCTGGCAGGCCCCTTGTCATCCTCCTCAGCGGCAGCCTTGTCGCCCTCCCCGGTGGGCCCCTTGGTGGCGTGCTCGGCTGCGTCTTTGGCGGCCTTCTCGGCGGCGATCCTCTCGGCGTCCGCCCCGGCGGCCTTGGTGATGCCCTCAATGACGGCGTTCACGTCCTCTGGGTTAACCGAGGAGGAGTCTGGGCGCCGAAGAAGGGGGTGAGGCAAGGCCAGGACCAGGAGCAAAAAAAGGAGGGGGGAAGTAGGGACGAAAGGCAAAAGGATTACCTGTGCCAGTACCCGGCTAGGAAACAGAAGCCCCCTTCCCGCCAACATTTGGCGTCGAGGCAAAGCCGTCGGCGCCCAAGTTCTCCTCCTCCTCCATGTGCGTGGGCCCGGTGCCTGGTGCCCTTGCCGGGGACGCCCCCCGGGGCGGCGTGGTCGATGGGGGCGGTGTGTTGGGAGTAGCCCTATGTGGATCCTCCTACTTCTGCTCTCCTCCTGCGTACCTGACAAGGTTAGCACCAAGGTGTCATGCCCCTGACACATGTCGACGGGAGAAGAGTGATGAACTTACGCTGGGGGCTCTGCCGGGGGCTGCTGTCCGGGCTGCTCAACACCACCAATGGTGCCCCAAAGTACCAACTGGGGGCTGGCCATCCGCCGAGACCTTGGCCCTCTTCGCTCTCTGGGCCAGCGTCTCCCCGTCCCTGCAACGATGAAAACAAGTCAAGACAAGCAACGCAGGTTGAGGAGGCAGAGATAACGAAAAGGAACTAGATACTTACTCATCGTCCGCCTCCTCCTCTGCTGTCTTCCTCTTCCTCCTCGGGCTGAGGGATCCATACTCAAAAGTGACCTCCATGTAAACATTCGCCGGAGGAGGAGAAGGAGGTGGTGTCTCGGCACGCACGGACGAAGAAGGGGCGGCTGTGTTCTTCTTCACCGCGGCCTTCGCCGGTTTCTTTGCCGCCGCGGCCCTCGTATGGCGCACGGGCTCCTCCAAGGTCAGCTGTGACCGCGCAGCCCTGCTGGGCCAGACCGGCTTGCTAGAACTGGCCCGCCGCAGGACTCGCCCCCTCCCCGTAGGTGGCGTCGGCTCTGCGGTCTCGGCCTCCTCCTTCGACGACTCGCCGGTCGCATCTTCAACCAAAGGAGCATCGGTGCCGGCGCTGCTGACTCCCCCGGCAGCCGCCGCCCATCGGGCGAGCTCCTCCTCCTCCGCGGTCGTCGCGGCCTTGTCCTCCACTCCGCCGGCGTTGCTGGCCTCCCTGGCAAGTTGCGCCTCCCTCGTCTTGGTGGCGATGTAGTCCAGCTCCACCTGGGAAGTGTCTTGGACAAGCAGTCGCCCGGTGTCGGCATTGACATACGCCTCGTGCAGGGTGTCGAAGAACTGCTGCACTTCAGCGTCCTCCGGCTCCTTCCATCTCGGGACGGGGCCGTGCGTGTTGCAGTCCAGCATCATGGCGATGATCTCGGACCGACGCGAGTTGTTGCACAATGGGACCACCCCCGTCGGCAGCTTGAACAGAGGCCCCTTGAGGACCTTGCCGGCCTTTGCAGCGGCCCTCGCAACCTTGCCAGTCCGCTCGACCTCTCCATCGCGGCCCACGTCGAGTTTGAAGATCCGCTGGCAGAAATGGGCGTGCGCCATCACTGTGAAGTTATGGTCGAGGCCGGGGCGGAGCCGCATGATGTCAGCGGGGTTCGTGAAGAGCCAGGCTAGCCTCCCCTTGTTATGAAGATGCGTGATCCGGCGACGGATGAAGTCCGCCCCAATCATCTCAAGGGTGAGCCCGGCCTGGGTAAGCCAGAGAATCCTGGTGGTGGTGACCGTGAGCTTTCCGTCGTCGGCGTCGACATCGCTCCAATCGCTTCCGCGAACCGGCGGCGCCCGGTGAACTCTGCAGAACGCCGGCGGGTCCTTCTCCTCGATCCAGCACCACCGACCCCGCCATTCTTCCCACCTATCCTTCATGGCGCAGTCCGGGTACGCTCCCTTGGATTTTGGGATCCAGGCGATGCACCCCGAGATGGCACCTCCCGTTTGGATCCGAGGGAAGATGTAATGGCGGAAGAGCGCCGTGTTGGGGTGCACCCCGGCAAAGCCTTCGCAGAGGTGCGCGAAAAGGGACATGCACGCCACCACATTCGGAATAAAATCTAGGAGGTGGAAGCCGAAGGTGTGCATGATGTCACTGAAGAAATCGGAGAAGGGAGGACAGAGCCCGCAAGAAAAGTAATCAACAAAGAAGGGGTACCGATTTGGGGCAGCCTCGGCGCAGTTGGTGGGGATGACGCGCGTGGCCGGATGCCTCGAATTCTCTCGCCCGTCTTCACTCCCCATAGGGGCGTGAAGGACTCCTGAAGCTCGAACACGTTGACCGTCGAGGGGAAGAAGGCGGACTCCGTCCGCTGCACCGCCAGCGCACTCTCCGCCGGCTCCGTGGCTCTGGCATCCTTGGCCACTCCCTTGCCCTTGGTGAACTTTGGCGCCATGGCGACTGGGGGAGGAAGGCGGGACAGAGGGCGGCGGAAGCGCAATGACGACAAGCAGGGACGAAGCTTGAGGAAGAAGAGGAAGGCAGGCGGAGGTTTCCGAGATTGGGGTTGCGCGGAGGGTAAAAGGAACAGTGTGCCCGCGGTTATCCCTTTTTATGGGGAAGCCGCGGGGCGCGCTGCCCATTTACTGCAACATGACGCATGCGTGTGGAAACCGTCCCACGCATGCCACCCATGTCACACACACCCCTCCACGCCGCGCCTCGCGCGCGGGTAGTGGGAGGCGGAGCGCACGAAGAATCTTACCATGGTAAAAACGGCCCCACCTGCCCGCGCACTGTTTTGGGCCTGACCCAACAACGTGTTGCGCTTAAGTGTGGCCCAGGCCCGGGGGCTCATGTCGGTGTACAAAAATAGGGGCACATCTTTGTACCCCTTTCCCTGTGCACGGGCAGTCAGAGCCGCGCCCACGGCCACACCAAGTAGAATGAGGGAGGTGAGCCAAGGTAAGATCGAAGCCCAAGACAATCAAAGCAACGCCAAGGCCACAAAGAGCAGAGGGACGAAGCAAGTTCCCTCGACAAGACCCTTGCCGGGTGGCCTCAGTGGCCCCGGAAAGACTCTTGCCGGGGCAGCTCGCCGCGCACCAACAGAGCGAGCCACCCTTGAGCCCACGGCCCCCAGTGCCATCATTAGCGTGGGGCCAAGACTCGGGTAGGCACCCCTGTGGTGGCATATAGATCTTTGTGAAGACATATTCAAGATCAAATCAGAAGACAACGATTCTCAGCAAGATCCTTGCCAAGGAAGGCCACCAGACCCCCGGCAAGATCCTTGCCGGGGATGACAACACGCCATAGCGAGACCCTTGCCGGGCCACCCGGCAAGGCCCTCGCCAAAGACGCCGGCAAGGCCACTGCCAAGCCCACGTCAACCAAACTTCCACCGCCGTTCACATGCAGCTGCCAGCCCAACCAGCTAGGCGGGCACCTGCGTGGCAACATGCAACTCCCAGGCCAACTCATCAAGCGCTTGCATGGCGGCATGCATATCTTCGTGAAGGCTCCACCACCGCGCCAACTCAGCTGCCTGCCTGCCTACATGGCACCACACGCATCCCCGGCCGAGGCGCGTGTTGAAGCTAGGAGGAGTGGTGACGGACGGGACGGGCCTCGCCCCCGACCCCGATAAAGTAAGAGGACACCTAAGCGATGCATTAAATGCACCTTGTCCTGTCATACGAGGGATAACCTCATGCCACTATAGACCTTTCCACCTCCTGTGTGCCACTGTGGCAACCCCTTTTTCCTATAAAAGGAGGCCCGAGGCGACGAGGAGGGGGATTCGGCTCTTTGGAACCACACGCTGACCACAACTAGTTCGAGAGCTCAAGAACTCTCAGAAATACACCCACCAAATCAGGACTAGGGTTTTACGCATCCTCGCGGCCTGAACCTGGGTAAACGATCCTTGTGCTATCTACTAGCCCTGCTCTCCTCGCAACCCTGCGCCCCGGCAACTGTAGTAGGGATTCTTGTGATCCCATAGGTGTCGTTCCACACCGACAGGATGTGCAATGATCTAGCGTAGCAATGACATCAAAAAATGGACAAGCCATGAAAACATCATGCTAGCTATCTTACGATCATGCAAAGCCATATGACAATGAATGCTCAAGTCATGTATATGATGATGATGGAAGTTGCATTGCAATATATCTCGGAATGGCTATGGAAATGCCATGATAGGTAGGTATGGTGGCTGTTTTGAGGAAGGTATATGGTGGGTTTAAGGTACCGGCGAAAGTTGCGCGGTACTAGAGAGGCTAGCAGTGGTGGAAGGGTGAGAGTGCGTATAATCCATGGACTCAACATTAGTCATAAAGAACTCACATACTTATTGCAAAAATCTATTAGTCATTGAAACAAAGTACTACGCGCATGCTCCTAGGGGAATAGATTGGTAGGAAAAGACCATCGCTCATCCCCGACCGCCACTCATAAGGAAGACAATCAATAAATAAATCATGCTCCGACTTCATCACATAACGGTTCACCATACGTGCATGCTACGGGAATCACAAACCTCAACACAAGTATTTCTACTAATGCACAACTACCCACTAGCATGACTCTAATATCACCATCTTTATATCGCAAAACTATTGCAAGGAATCAAACATATCATATTCAGTGATCTACAAGTTTTATGTAGGATTTTATGACTAACCATGTGAATGACCAGTTCCTGTCATCTCTCTAAATAGATATAAGTGAAGCAAGAGAGTTTAATTCTTTCTACAAAAGATATGCCCATGCTCTAACAAATATAAGTGAAGCAAAAGAGCATTCTACAAATGGCGGTTTTCTACGTAAAGAGAAACATGCAATCCAAGCTTCAAATGATATAAGTGAAGCACATGAAGCATTCTATAAAGCCATACTCAAAAGATATAAGTGAAGTGCATAGAGCATTGTATAAATCAACCAAGGATTATCTCATAGCAGCATGGTGCATAAAATAAAAATGAAAACTAAATGCAAACGACGCTCCAAGATTGCACATATTGCATGAACAAAACGAATCCGAAAACATACCAATACTTGTTGAAGAAAGAGGGGATGCCTTCTGGGACATCCCCAAGCTTAGACGCTTGAGTATCCTTGAATATTTACTTGGGGTGCCTCGGGCATCCCCAAGCTTGAGCTCTTTCCTCTCTTCCTTCTTCTCACATCGAGACCTTTTCGATCATCGAACACTTCATCCACACAAAACTTCAACAGAAAACTCGGTAAGATCCGTTAGTATAATAAAGCAAATCACTACTCTAAGTACTGTTGCAAACCAATTAATATTTTGTTTTTGCATTGTGTCTACTGTAATATAACTTTTCCATGTCTTAATCCACTGATATAAATTGATAGTTTCATCAAAACAAGCAAACTATGCATCAAAAACAGAATCTGTCTAAAACAGAATAGTCTGTAATAATCTGAACATTCACCATACCTCTGGTACACCAAAAATTCTACCGAAATTAGGAAAAATAAAAAATTTATATATAAAGACAGTGCAAAAAGTTTCAGCACCATTTGATGTTCCAGTAGAAATTGTAAAATCGTGCACTACAGCCAAAGTTTCTGTCCTGCACCATACAAACCAACAAGCAAAGTAAACATCCTAAAGGCAAATCTTGGCACATTATTTTTATTTTTAAACTTTATAAAAGCACAAAACAGAAATAAATGACTCTCTAAAACTTCCGGGTTGTCTCCCTGGCAGTGCTTTCTTTAAAGCCATTAAGCTAGGCATATAGTGCTCAAGTAATGGATCCACCCGGATCCCAAGGTATATCAAAGCCAATTTTAATTAACAATGATTTGTAATTTAGTAGTGAGCACAAAGTAGCATATATCACGCAACAACGAAGTCTAACTCTCTTCCTATGCATCGGCATGTCATAAAAGAACAATTCATGCACACATTGTAAAGACTAATGCATAGTATAAACAGTTTCTTGCAATTTTATCGTATTGGAAACATAGAGAGGTGGAGATATAGTTCCTCTCTCATAATAATTGCAAGTAGGAGCAGCAAGCACATGCATATTATATTCATCAAAATCATCATGTATAATAGTAAAATGTAACCCATCAATATAATCCTTAATAAGTGCAAACTTCTCCGATATAGTGTAGTTGGGAGAATTCAAAAAGATAATAGGACTATCATGCGTGGGTGCAATAGCAACAATTTCATGTTTAACACAAGGAACTATAGCAAGTTCATCTCCATGGGAATAATTTATATTGGCATCTTGGCCACAAGCATAGCAAGCATCATCAAAAAGGGATATTTCAAGAAAATCAACGGGATCGTAACAATCATCATAGAAATCATCCTTCAGTAAGCACGAAGGGAAATTAAACAATGTATGAGTTGAAGACTTACTCTCATTAGAAGGTGGGCACGGGTAGCTAATCCACTCTTCCTCATTTTGTTCTTCGCTCTCCTCATCATCTTTTTCATCCAATGAGCTCACGATTTCATCAATTTCTTCTTCCATAGACTCCTGCAAAATATTAGTCTCTTCTTGGACAGCGGAGACTTTCTCAATAAACGCATCAATATCGGCATTGAATTCATAATTCTCATAGAAATATTTAAGGATAGCTAAATTTTCAGGTCTATAAACTGAATCATCAAAATTTTCACACTCTTTCAACAAAGATTCAATTTCATAAGCACCCATAAAAGCAACAAATTCTTCTATTTTTTCCACATCATAGTAATCATATATACCATTAACATAAGAAGCCAAGGTTTTATCATCATTAAATTTGCATGAAAAGGGAAGGTGTGGAGCCTTCATCCTAGAGCAACAAGTATAATCATATCTCAAGCAAAGTTGCCGAGCATACCAAAGCAACATATGAATTTGATCCCATAATAGTTTCCCCTTTTGAGTCAAGCGATATTCCCTAAAGTATTCACGTTGATCCAACGTGTCTTCCATAACATAATTGAATGGGGTTTTCTCAGGATTATCAAAGTAGTACATAATATCTTTCACATAATGAGCATCAAGGGTTTTAGGAGGTTCCCCATCTCCATGAGTAGCAGGTACACCTAATTTTTTTGGCATTTCGCGTTCCATATCCATGACTAAAGATAGAGAACAACTAAAAACAGCAAATAAAAATTACTTAGTGATAAAGCAAACAAGCACACACGAGAATATTCACCCCACGCTATGACTCCCCGGCAACGGCGCCAGAAAAAGGTCTTGATAACCCACAAGTATAGGGGATCAATTGTAGCCTATTTTGAAAAGTAAGAGTGTCGAACCCAACGAGGAGCAAAAGGTAGAACAAATATTCCCTCAAGTTCTATCGACAACCGATACAACTCTACGCACGCTTGACGTTCACTTTACCTAGAACAAGTATGGAACTAGAAGTATTTTGTAGGTGTTGTTGGATAGGTTTGCAAGGTAATAAAGAGCATGTAAATAAAAAGTAGGGGCTGTTTAGATAAAGACACAACTAAGTTAGTTTTAGTAAAGAGCTTTTTGTTACGAGAAAGTTATTTGTCCCTAGGCAATCGATAACTAGACCGGTAATCATTATTGCAATTTTATTTGAGGGAGAGGAATAAGCTAACATACTTTCTCTACTTGGATCATATGCACTTATGATTGGAACTCTAGCAAGCATCCGCAACTACTAAAGATCATTAAGGTAAAACCCAACCATAGCATTAAAGTATCAAGTCCTCTTTATCCCATACGTAAACAACCTACTTACTCGGGTTTGTGCTTCTGTCACTCACGCCACCCACCATAAGAAAATCATGAACATATTGCAAAACCTACAGCGGGAATCCCTCACGCTTGCGCGACATGGAGAGCACCATAGGACAACACCAATAATAAAACATGCAACTCAAACCAATCACGATCATCAAATAACCCATAGGACAAAACGGATCTACTCAAACATCATAGGATAGCCATACATCATTGGGAAATAATACATAGCGTTGAGCACCATGTTTAAGTAGAGATTGCAGCGGGTAAAAGAGGGTTTACACCGCTGCATAGAGGGGGAAGATTTGGTGATGATGGCGGTGAAGATGATGGTGAAGATTGCGGTGATGATGATGGCCCCCGGCGGCACTCCGGCACCACCGGAAGCGAGGCGGAGAGAGCCCCCTCCTTCTTCTTCTTCCTTGACCTCCTCCCTATATGGGAGAAGGGTTTCCCCTCTGGTCCATGGCCTCCATGGCATGGCAGGGGCGAGAGCACCTCCGAGATTGGATCTATCTCCCTGTCTCTCTCTGTTTCTGCGTCCTCAGATTCTACCCTTTCACCGTTTCTTATATTCCCGGAGATCCGTAACTCCGATTGGGCTGAAATTTTAACACGATCTCTATCCGGATATTAGCTTTCTTGCGGCGAAAGAAGGGCATCAACCGCCTTACGGGGTGGCCATGAGGGTCAGGGGCGCGCCTAGGGGGTGGGGCGCGCCCCCCCTACCTCGTGCCTCCCTCGGGCACCGTCTCGCGTGGATTTTTCTTCTCAAAAATCATATATATTCCAAAAAAATCGCTGTCAGTTTTTATCCCGTTTGGACTCCGTTTGATATGGATATTTCGCGAAACAAAAAACATGCAACAAACAGGAACTGGCACTGGGCACTGGATCAATATGTTAGTCCCATAAATAGTATAAAAAGTTGCCAAAAGTATATGAAAGTTGTAGAATATTGGCATGGAACAATCAAAAATTGTAGATACGACCGAGATGTATCACGAAGCCATGTCGATCTCAGCGCGATTGGGTTGGTCAGTGAGGATGCTCTGGCTGATTTGGCTGTCGGAGGAGGGGAGGAAGATCTTAGGCGTCTAGAGATGGAGCTTGGGGTACTACTCCGATGTGATGGAGGGTTTCGTCGTTGGAGCAGCTCCGGTGAGTTGTACGATGGCGAGGCTGAAGTAGGACAAGAGATACAATGTTAACCTGAGTGGAATTCTAATAGCATCTCCAATAGATGATGTAAAATACTTAACCACAAAGTGCTAGATGTAAAATACATCAGCCGCTCATCTCCGAACTTAACTGTTGAAACTGAATTTAACTGTCGAAACAGAATTTTGCTGTCGAAACTGAATTTTACTATCGAAACGGAATGCACTAGTAGCAGAAAAGCAGTAGCAGCAGCAGTAGTCATGCCCGGAGTAGCAGCGCGTGCGAGAGCCAGGGCAGCTAGTCGTGTAGCAGCATCTCGGGTAGCAGTTGCAGGGGCTCGAGTGAGAGCAGGATCTGCTGCTCGTGCAGCAGCAACACGCGCAAGAGTAGAGCAGCAGCGCAAGGAAGAGCAAGAGCGAGAGCAGCAACGCGAGCAAGAGCAAGAGCAAGAGCAGACCAGGTAGGGGACCGAGAGCAAGAGCAGAGCAGCAACGCGAGCGAGAGCCAAAGGAGCAGCAGCTCCTACTAATGTGGACGTCTCCATCGAGGGAGCGACACTGTGGAGGAAGTGGCCGGCGACGCCGCCGTGGATGGAGCCGCGCCATGTCGGCTCGGGACTGAGCGCTGGCAGCACCGTGAGGTCAAATCAAGAAGAAAATGCGGCGATTAGTGTAGTACCTCTTTGGTGATGCCGATTAGGCCTCAGCTTCATCCGAGGAAACGGTGATGATGCTGCTCTTCTGGTGGTGCAGGGGAAGATGGCAGTGTGGGAATGGAGGTGCTGCGAAAGACGAGGGGAACATCAGGGCAACTCCTTGGAGGTGGAGGACGGGGTGGCTGAACAGGCGGGACGACGGATCCTCATCTGGTGCAGTGGATGAGAGACGTCGAGGTGTTGCTGTGGACGACATCGTTGGGGAAGAGCCTCCGGCTGGGTGGCGGAAGGAGGAGGGTGTGGGGCTTTGCAGGTTGTCGCGGCCTCGGTGTACGAATGGGTGGGCGGATGGGATGGGAGGGGGAACCATGGCTTAGGGCGCGCTTCTCCAAAATGTGGGGTAAGTTACGAAAGTACCCCCACCGATTTGAGCTAGGAATTTCTTTCGGTTTAGGGGTATCACGGGCATTTCACATGTCGGGATTTCGCAGGAGGTAGGAGTTTTTGCGCGCGTTGTAATTTTGGGATAGCAAGGCGTGGGTTGAGATGGAGGGAGTTTTTGGAGCACAACGAGACAAAGATATATCTGAATTATTTCAGGGTAACAAGGCGCGGGTTGAAATTTCCGGACAAGCCTAACGTGTACTGTACCAAATCAATTTGCACTTCCGTCGACAAAAAAACAAAAAGAAATCAATTCGCACCACACAAGAGAGTCTAGTCCTGTGTACTGTACCAAATCAATTCGCACAACAAATGCCATTCAACTTTGAATTCATGTTATGTTCAATTAAAATATTTCTCTACGTGTATAATGCATGCAACCTGCTACTCAAATGAACGTTTTAGTGCATTCCAAACGTATATAGTACCGCTTCAATATGAACTAAATTTGAAATTGTTTCTCTATTTGAATAAGATGTATAGTCATGATTGTTGTGAAGTTAAACCATTTGAATTCGTTTCTCTATTTTAATAAGATCTACAATCATCATTATTGTAAAGCTAAACCATCGTTTGTCTATTATCTTCACAGCACACCACATGATTACTGTCAAGTTAGATATGAACTATGTGTACTATATGAACTCGAACTCAATTTTTTGAATCCACTTTATGTTGATTTCAAATCACAGTACATTTCAAGATCTAGCTAGATCTTCACAATCTAAACCATGTCTCATATGTATAATGTGTTTATCACATAATGTATGGTGCCCCGCCCCCTATGCCTACAAGTATTTAGATGTGAGTTGCAAACACCACACATTATCACAAATTCAAATAAAATGTGAGATTATTCGATATATAGTATGGTTTAGATTGTTCGATATTTAATTGTGAGCTGCAAATGCCACACATTATCACAAATTCAAATAGAATGTGAGATTGTTCAATGTATAGTATGGTTTAGATTGTTTGATATTTAGCTGTGAGTTGCAAACACCACACATTATCACATTATGGTATAACATGTCCAAAACCACACCTTGTGTATCACCGCTATATTCATGCATGCATATGTTTATAACACTATGATCTTCTATTCAAATATATGAATCCACTTCATATCGAATTATGATCGTTGTTAGTATCTTACACCCACACAATCCTCTAACCTTTGTAGCTAGCACTAACTTTCTCTTGTGCATGCACACGCCCTCCTTTCCCTCCCCCTCCCTCAGCATTTTATGCATCACGCACATTCATTTTTTTCTTTAGGTCATTCTCCCACGGTCTCCACAACTCCTTTCCAACACACACCGATCGATAAACCTCTCCAGCGATGTATACCTACAACATACACATGCACCTTCCATCTCCTCCTTTTTGTGTCCATGCCTCATGTCTCTCATACGGTCCCACACATGTGTAAACTCTCACCCCTCTTTTCATCGATCTCACAAGCACACACTCCTCCCCCTATCTAGCTAGTAGACCTCTCGCACCACCTCCTAGCTCCATTCTCTCTGTCAATCCATCTCGCTGGGCCTTATTTGCCTCTAACAAATGGATGTACACCGACCGATCTCCCTCTATACATATAGCTAGCTAGGTCATTATAACTCGTTTTCCCCACGCGTCGATCGATCTACCTCATTAGTTATGTCTCTCCCTTCCTCTGACACACAACAATTGATCTACCGATCTAGTTAGGTCTGCTTACCAAACACATGCCCCCCTTCATCATCCATGCATGCCTCCCGACACATCTATCACACACACACAGAAACACATCCCCACTCTTATTGATAATATTGCAGTTCTACCCTCAGTTTGTCCAGTAGGCCTCTCCCACCATCTTCGAGAAGCAACCCCATCACCCATCCAACACTCTACCCCTCTGCCTCCCTCTCTCTCTCTCATCAACTAGTCCCAGTAATCTTATTCTAATCACGCTTCTTCAATTTCTTTGCCACAAGGATGCTCATCTCGATTTTAGTGAAACTGCACCAAATGATCCGATGGTCAAAGGGTTGCAAACTTCATTTCTTCGGAAGCTTCAATGTCGCCAGCAAATTAAAGCCTAGTTAGGGTTTAGGGTTCAAGGGCTAGGGACTGCATGGATTGGTTTTTTCTTTAGTTGTCTCTGTTCCAAAATAAGTGTCAACTTTAGTAGTAGTACAACTTTGTACTAAAGTTTGCATAAAGTTGAGACACTTATTTTGGAACGGAGGGAGTACATATTGGCTATGATCTATCAATCATTGAGATGCAATAGCATGCATGTTAGTCTCCTTTGTATTTGATGAAATGTTGCAACGGGGCAACCTTGGACGCAAGATACATGAAACAGAAGCTGGAAGCTTTATAGCATTGTACAAATTTATCTCGCTGAGAAATTAGAGTACGTACTGTACTACTATGTAAAGAGTTAGGTGTCGCACGGTATCCAGAAAATATGGTGACAGTGTGAGGTGGGCCATGTAATCACTGAGCCTATGTATTTTCACTGCTTTCACACTCCTCCGCTGTAAGAATGGAGAAAATTGTAATCTAGTACCTCCTTTCGCCGAGACATGGGACATCCGGCAGTCGTACCACCTCAGTAATAATGATCAATGATACGTCAAATCACATAGACCCAACAGTAAGTTGGACAAACGAAGCAACCATCACTCTTGAATCCACTTCTCCCTTCAACACAGGCGCCAATGAGAGGTCGCGTCCACTCTGCCCGAGCATGAATGTGGCACCCATTCTCTGGAGCGACACTGACCGTCTCGGGCGAGAAGCGCGCGCGAGCGATGGAGGGGATTTGGGTGGGCCAGGCTGGTCAGGAGCGGGCGTGGAAATTGTCCCTACCGGATGCCCGGAAATGAGAGGATGCACCGACTCTCACGGCTAAATCGTACACTACACACCATCTCTCTGTAGGAGTAGGTCGATGTGTCGCTCTCTCTAACACACACGCTGTTAAAACACACACACACAAGTTCATAGAATAGGAATATCGTGCAAGTGAGAAGCCACGGGAAATGAGATAAATGGAGTACATACAAGAAGAGAAGAGGTGACGAATATTCCATCAAACCTGGATTGAGGAGTAGTACTCTCTCCGTCTAGGTGTTAAGTCATCTTACGAAAATCAGATATTCCCAAAATGTTTAGGCGTCGTCCATTAACTTCTCATCTCAATCCCCTCCTAGCCTCGTTGCTAGCAAGCGTTGTTACTTACTCTACCTTGTTACCTCCCTTGGAAACCCAATGCATGGAGCGCAACTATGTGTTGACCAGTCAAGGAATCAAAGTCGGCTTGCATGTGAGTTAATACATGGCCCTGCATGGTAGCTAAAATGGCATCTCTTAATTATTGTGATTAATTGTTGCATTTAGAAACAGAAATTAGGGCTTTGATTGGAGGAAGGATAGGTCAAGTTTCACCTTCTCCTCCATTATGCGTGCACCTTGGTCCCGTTGCACCTTCTAACGTGACTTAGATTGAAGACACCTAGACGGAGGAGTAGTACGAGATACGGCGGCACACTAACTTAGGTCGAATACAAGTGCCCAAAATTATTGGAAGAGAGCAAAGTGTACAAACTAAATAATTAAAATTGAATTTCTCGTGCAAAAGATTTGCCTCATCCACTAAATAAGAGAATAGAGATTCATAGTTTGCAAGTGACCCTACAAATAAACGGCATGTCAATTACTCTCAATACGCCCTAGTTTCTTAGCACCCGCTGTAACCCTTAGTACATACGGTGGCACATTGACTTAGGCCGAATACAAGTGCCCAAAATATTTAAAATTGGAGGATGGTGTGATACTTCTCCAACGTATCTATATTTTTTGATTGTTCCATGCTATTATATTATCAACCTTGGATGTTTTATATGCTATTTTATATGATTTTTGGGACTAACCTATTAACCTAGCGCACAGTGCCAGTTTCTGTTTTTTCCTTGTTTTTGAGTATTGCAGAAAAGGAAAACCAAACGGAGTCCAATTGACTTGAAAATTCACGGAGATAATTTTTGGACCAGAAGAAGCCCACGGAGTACTGGAGATGGGCCAGAAGAGTCCCGAGGCACCCATGAGGGTGGGGGCGCGCCCCCTACCTCGTGGCCGCCTCGGGAACCCCCCTGACTTGTTCCCGACTCCAACACCTCTTATATATACCCAAACTTCTAGAAAGAAACCTAGATCAGGAGTTCCGCCGCCGCAAGCCTCCATAGCGACCGAAAACCAATCTAGACCCGTTCCAGCACCCTGCCGGAGGGGGGATCCCTCTCCGATGGCCATATTCATCATCCCTGTGCTCTCCATGACGAGGAGGGAGTAGTTCACCCTCGGGGCCGAGGGTATGTACCAGTAGCTATGTGCTTGATCTCTCTCTCTCTCTCTCTCTCTCTCTCTCTCTCTCTCATGTTCTTGATTCGGCATGATCTTGATGTATCGTGAGCTTTGCTATTATAATTGGATCTTATGATGTTTCTCCCCCTCTACTCTCTTGTAATGGATTGAGTTTTCCCTTTGAATTTATCTTATCGAATTGAATCTTTAAGTATTTGAGAACACTTGATGTATGTCTTGCATGTGCTTATCTGTGGTGATAATGGGATATCACGTGATCCACTTGATGTATGTTTTGGTGATCAACTTGCGAGTTCCGTGACCTCGTGAACTTATGCATAGGGGTTGGCACACCTTTTCATCTTGACTCTCCGGTAGAAACTTTGGGGCACTCTTTGAAGTTCTTTGTGTTGGTTGAATAGATGAATCTGAGATTGTGTGATGCATATCGTATAATCATACCCACGGATAATTGAGGTGACATTGGAGTATCTAGGTGACATTAGGGTTTTGGTTGATTTGTGTCTTAAGGTGTTATTCTAGTACGAACTCTAGGATAGATTGAACGGAAAGAATAGCTTCGTGTTATTTTACTACGAACTCTTGAATAGATCGATCAGAAAGAATACCTTTGAGGTGGTTTCGTACCCTACAATAATCTTTCGTTTGTTCTCCGCTATTAGTGACTTTGGAGTGACTCTTTGTTGCATGTTGAGGGATAGTTATATGATCCAATTATGTTATTATTGTTGAGAGAACTTTCACTAGTGAAAGTATGAACCCTAGGCCTTGTTTCCTAGCATTGCAATACCGTTTACGCTCACTTTTACCACTTGCTACCTTGCTGTTTTTATATTTTCAGATTACAAAAACCTTTATCTACCATCCATATTGCACTTGTATCACCATCACTTCGCCGAACTAGTGCACCTATACAATTTACCATTGTATTGGGTGTGTTGGGGACACAAGAGACTCTTTGTTATTTGGTTGCAGGGTTGTTTGAGAGAGACGATCTTCATCCTACGCCTTCCACGGATTGATAAACCTTAGGTCATCCACTTGAGGGAAATTTGCTACTGTCCGACAAACCTCTGCACTTTGAGGCCCAACAACGTCTACAAGAAGAAGGTTGTGTAGTAGACATCAAGCTCTTTTCTGGCGCCGTTGCTGGGGAGGTTAGCGCTTGAAGGTATATCTTTAGATCTTGTAATTGAATATTTTAGTTTCTTGTTTTATCACTAGTTTAGTCTATAAAAGAAAACTACAAAAAATGGAATTAAGGTTGCCTCATATGCTTCATCTTTTTAACGTCTTTCGTGAAAATAAGGATTCTGATAATTGTGCCAAAGTGTTAGAAGAAGAATGTATTAAAATGTTTGGCACTAAATTTTGGATGATGAGCATGATTGCAATGTTGTTAGTATGAATTCCTTGAATACCCATGATGCTAATGATATGCAAAGCCACAAGCTTGGGGATGCTATGTTTGATGAAGATGATATTTTTAGTCCCCCAAGTTTTGTTGGGAAAATTTATTATGATGAAAGCATTCCTCCTATCTATGATGATTATTGTGATGACACGTACGCTATAAAGAACAATGATATCCATGAAACTTGTCATCATGATTTTGACTTTCAATTGAATTATGCCGCACATGATAGTTATTTCGTTGAGTTTGATCCCACTACTATTGATGAGAATAGATTTGCTTATGTGGAGAGTAATAAAATTTCGATGCTTGTGCATCATGAAAATAATGCTTTATGTGTTAGTTATATTGTTGAGTTCATTTTGATGCTACTGAAAATTATTATGAGGGAGGAATATATGCTTGTAGGAGTTGCAATAATATCAAGCTTCCTCTCTATGTGTCGAAAATCTTGAAGATTTTCTTGTTTTACCTTCCTATGCAAGTTGATTCTTGTTCCCACAAATTGTTTGCCCACAAAATTCCTATGCATACGAAGTGGGTTAGGTTTAAATGTGCTAGTTATATTTTTCATGATGCTCTCTTTATGTTTCAATTATTATCTTTTATGTGAGCATCATTGAAATCATCATGCCTAGCTAGGTGCGTTAAACGATAGCGCTTGTTGGGAGGCAACCCAATTTTATTTTTGTTCCTTGCTTTTTGTTCATGTTTAGTAATAAATAAATCATCTATCCACTGTTATGATTGTGTTTTTATGTTTTATTTAGTGTTTTTGCTAAGTAAAGCCTTTAGGATCTTCTTGGATGATTGTTATTTGATCTTGCTATAAAAAACAGAAAGTATGCACTCACGAGAATAATTTTCATTTTTTTACCAGAGAGCGATAAAATACCAATTCCAACTGCAGTAGATCAATATACAAATTTCCTAGGACTTCCAAATTTCTAAGGATTTTTGGAGTTACAGAAGTATTCGAAACCTCCAGATTGCTACAGACTGTTTTGTTTTTGACAGATTCTGTTTTCTATGTGTTGTTTGCTTATTTTGATGAATCTATGACTAGCATTGGAGGGTATGAACCATAGAGAAGTTGGAATACAGTAGATATTACACCAATATTGTCAGGACCCCGATTCCAAGTCACATCGATCTAGCCGGTAACACCTCATATCACTTTGCGGCCTCATGCACGGTATTCCCACGGGTGTCGCCTTACCATGGCCCGGGACCGTTTGCGCCTTTTGGCTCACGTATATGATAGTGTCGCTAGCATCCATATGACAGAGAACCCGGGCCGACATGGCTAGTCGTGAACCCAAAGCGGCACTAACCTATGGGGACAGGCATACATGAATCACATCGAGCATGTCGGTCAGCAGTGTGTGAATCCGGGCTATAGCACTGGGCTAACAGGACTCCGGGAACCCGGGCTGTAGCAGGCTAGGCAGGACTCCGGATGTCATCGCGTGACATTTCCCCGAAGGGACAGAAACATGAATGAAGTGAAACACATGCCGGCCAGTCAAGTGTCCTGAGCAGTAGTGCTGGGCTAGCAGGACTTCGGTGAACCGGGCTGTAGCGGACTACTATGGCTCATGGAAGCACTAGACTACATTTCCCCATAAGAGAGGCTGCCAAGGATAAACAACTAGATTGTCGGATCCCACACATCCCAAGCATTTCAATCATACACACAATATGCTCGATATGTGTAAATACAACATGGCATCACAACATAACTCTACAACTCAAGTATTTATTCGTTAGGCTCCGAGGAGCGAGATATTACAAACATGGGTCTCACGACCCAACAATCATAGCATACAAATCAAGCACATGCGGAAGCTTAACATGTCTGAGTACAAACATCTACAAATGGAAAAGGCTAAGAAGCCTGACTATCTACCAGATCCTGCCGAGGGCACAAGATCGTAGCTGAGGTATCAAGCTAAACGTTGAAGTCCACGCGGAACTACTAGCGAGACTGAAGTCTCTCTGCAAAACATAAATTAAGCAAACGTGAGTACAAAGGTACTCAACAAGACTTACATCAGAACTAGCTACATATGCATCGGTATCAACAAGGGGGGGGGGTGGTGGAGTGTAATTGCACCAAGCCAGCTTTGACTTAGTGGCTAACCTGAACTACGACTGCAAGCAACTCTTTTGAGGTGGCGCACACGAGTCCACATATTCACCATTCAATACACCACTATGGATCCGCTCCCATCTCCCTACGAGAAGGCCATCCATAGCACTCACACTTATCTTGCGAGTTTTAGAGTATCCACTTTCACTTGTCTATGAATTGTTATAGGCAACCCAGAAGTCCTTTACCGCGGACACGGCTATTCGAATAGATCATTTATAACCCTGAAGGGGTGTACTTCTTTGCACACGCTCTCGCCACTTACCACCATGTACACGTCGTGTATCTCGGCAACCTTCAAGCGGAAGCCTGGCGAGGGAGTCAGCCACGACCTGACTAACCACACAAGTCTCTAGTCCAGGTTTATCGCCTATTAGGATTCCAAGTCACATCGATCTAGCCGGTAACACCTCATATCACTTTGCGGCCTCATGCACGGTATTCCCACGGGTGTTGCCTTACCATGGCCCGGGACCGTTTGCGCCTTTTGGCTCACGTATATGATAGTGTCGCTAGCATCCATATGACAGAGAACCCGGGCCGACATGGCTAGTCGTGAACCCAAAGCGGCACTAACCTATGGGGACAGGCATACATGAATCACATCGAGCATGTCGGTCAGCAGTGTGTGAATCGGGCTATAACACTGGGCTAACAGGACTCCGGGAACCCGGGCTGTAGCAGGCTAGGCAGGACTCCGGGTGTCATCACGTGACATTCCCCCGAAGGGACAGAAACATGAATGAAGTGAAACACATGCCGGCCAGTCAAGTGTCCTGAGCAGTAGTGCTGGGCTAGCAGGACTCCGGTGAACCGGGCTGTAGCGGACTACTATGGCTCATGGAAGCACTAGACTACATTTCCCCATAAGAGAGGCTGCCAAGGATAAACAACTAGATTGTCGGATCCCACACATACCAAGCATTTCAATCATACACACAATATGCTCGATATGTGTAAATACAACATGGCATCACAACATAACTCTACAACTCAAGTATTTATTCGTTAGGCTCCGAGGAGCGAGATATTACAAACATGGGTCTCATGACCCAACAATCATAGCATACAAATCAAGCACATGCGGAAGCTTAACATGTCTGAGTACAAACATCTACAAATGGAAAAGGCTAAGAAGCCTGACTATCTACCAGATCCTGCCGAGGGCACAAGATCGTAGCTGAGGTATCAAGCTAAACGTTGAAGTCCACGCGGAACTACTAGCGAGACTGAAGTCTCTCTGCAAAACATAAATTAAGCAAACGTGAGTACAAAGGTACTCAGCAAGACTTACATCAGAACTAGCTACATATGCATCGGTATCAACAAGGGGGGGGGAGGGGGGTGGAGTTTAACTGCACCAAGCCAGCTTTGACTTAGTGGCTAACCTGAACTACGACTGCAAGCAACTCTTTTGAGGTGGCGCACACGAGTCCACATATTCACCATTCAATACACCACTATGGATCCGCTCCCATCTCCCTACGAGAAGGCCATCCATAGCACTCACACTTATCTTGCGAGTTTTAGAGTATCCACTTTCACTTGTCTATGAATTGTTATAGGCAACCCAGAAGTCCTTTACCGCGAACACGACTATTCGAATAGATCATTTATAACCCTGCAGGGGTGTACTTCTTTGCACACGCTCTCGCCACTTACCACCATGTACATGTCGTGTATCTCGGCAACCTTCAAGCGGAAGCCTGGCGAGGGAGTTGGCCACGACCTGACTAACCACACAAGTCTCTAGTCCAGGTTTATCGCCTATTAGGGTTCCATCCGCGAGGAGATCCTGCCAGAGTTTCGCTCACAGCCCCAAACGATGTGTGCAGGGTTCCGGAGACACCAAACGGGCGCCCGGTACACCGTGCCATGGTGTATCTACCGCATCATAGCCCACCCCTAGGGTCAGCGCTACGCACGACCGCCAACACATATCCTACAAACACCAGAAACTAGTTGCAACTCCTAGACAAAGGGCAAGGGCAGTTAATAAGTCGAGAGGGTCCATTGGTTTTGGGCCCAATGCATGGTAGTAGCTTTTCATGGATCACAAACACAGAACTCAGTTCCTGAGGATGGTTTCAATGAGACAACCCACCATGTACTCCTACATGGCCTCTCACCGCTACCTTTACCAAATCATGTTCACACACTTAGCTCACACACAGTAGGACATGTTCATCATTGTTCCAATTCATCCCTGATGAATCAGACCTGACTCAACTCTAAGCAGTAGCAGGAATGACAAACAAGCATGAATGATTAGGCACATCAGGACTCAAACAACTCCTACTCATGCTAGTGGGTTTAATCTAATTACTGTGGCAATGACAGGTCATGCAGAGGATAAGGGGTTCAACTACCGCAGCAAGTAACAGTTGAATCGTTGTTGT
Organism: Triticum dicoccoides; assembly: GCF_002162155.2. Classification (NCBI taxonomy): domain Eukaryota; kingdom Viridiplantae; phylum Streptophyta; class Magnoliopsida; order Poales; family Poaceae; genus Triticum; species Triticum dicoccoides. The sequence continues at coordinate 224,602,526 of NC_041382.1, forward strand.
CCTAATGCAGTAAAAGAGAGCAGGAGCGAGAGAGTGGGATTGTATCGGAATGAACAAGGGGGTTTTGCTTGCCTGGCACTTCTGAAGATAGTATAACTCTTCATCGGTGTCATTGAACTCATTGTCGAAACACGTCTACTGAGAGGGGACAAATTCAGGCAAAGGAACATAAACAACATTCAATTAATGCAATGCACAAGCAAATTAATGATATGACATATTAAGGTACTGAATTGAGCTAATGCAACATCAAGTCATTTTAATTGAAGTGGAATTCAAACTACAACAAATTCCAACTCCAACCCTATTTTTCAAATATACCTTAATCATGTTTTATCCTAATCAGTGGAGTTAACTTGCTCAAACATGCATGAACATGGCATAAGCAGATTCCTTGGATTTTTCTGATCATTTTTCATATATAAATTATTTCCATTGGAGTTATAGATTATTTTCTATGATTTTTGGAAGTTTTGGGCATTTTCTGGAATTTCCTGAATTAATAAAAACACTAGAAAAGCTTTATTGCATCAGCATGACAGCAGCATGATGTCACCAGGTCAACTGGGGTTGTTCCAGGTCAAACCTGACATGTAGGGTCCACACGTCAGTGACACAGGGGCTAAACCCGGTCAAACCCAATGTTGACTGGGTTTGACCCTGCGGTAGGGCCCGCTGTCAGTGGCTGTTAGGGTGATTAACTGGTTGGGTTAGCGCCTAATGACGTCCACGTCAGCAGTCGTCGGAGTTTCGCCGGTGACGACCATTTCGCGTGGCGGAGATCGTCGGAACTCCGCTACAGCCCACGGTTTGAGGCGGGGTTTGCTCCTACGTGCTCCTGGGAGCGAGCTGCGTCGACCAGTGGTGGTGGCCGGAGCTGCGGTGGCTAGGATCAACATTGGCGACTAAAACGGCAGTGGCCAGAGCTCGGGCGTCGACGGACTCGACGCCACAGTGCGCGGAATGGCCAGCGGTTTCCAGCTACGGGCTCTACGGGTGCTCACAAATCCATTGGACACAGTCATGTGACCAGCAGGTCGCCGGAGTAGCGTCAGTGACGAGCTCGAGCGGAAGTGAGATTCGGCCATGGCGGGGCGGCGGTTAGCAGACAGAAACAGAGGGGGCGAGCACGGGAGGAGGCGTACTAGCTCACAGGGAGGCGGCGAAGAGGGTCTGCGGGCTCGAGGACGCGTCGAGGAGGGCACACAGTCGCCGGTGATCTCGGCGGACCGAGGAAGAAGAAGGCGTCGGGGCGGCGCTTTGAGGCGTCCGGCGTCGCGTGAGTCGACGGAGAGGACGAGGTAGACGAGACGGAGCTTCTGGACTCGGGTGGAGGGCGAGGAGGTGGCTCCGGCCGCGGCAACAGCGAGCAGCGGCGATGGTGGTGTTGCGGGAAGAGAGCAGAGGAGGGGCAGGCGTTTTGGGAGAGAGGGGAGGAGCTCGAGAGAGTGAGCGGGAGGGTCCAGGGGGGTCGCGGGCGTCTCCAGGCGCGGATAGGCTCGAAGGGGAGGCCGCCAGCACGAAGCAGGAGGTGGAATCCTCAGGTGCGTGCGCGGGCGACACGGCGTCGTCCTCCTGGCAGGAGCTAGGGGATGACTGGCTATGGGCCTGGTGGGCTGGGCCAACGAGCTGGGCTAGGTGGGCTGCCAGGTAAGCTACAGGTAATATCTGCTCTGTCTTTTATATTTTCTGTTTTTCTGTTTTGTTTTAATTATTTTGCCACTGATTCAAATTCAAAAGTAAATCAAAAACAGGGCAAAACCTTCTGAATATCTGTATGTTGCCATTTTGGACTTTTCCAAAGGCACATAAATAATTTCAGGGCCTTTTGAAATATATTCTATATAAAATGAATATAATCCAAAAGTCAAATACTTATTGATTTAATTTCAAAGGCCCAAAATAAATATCCCTGAGACTCCAAAAATATTGGTTTGAGTTTTACTTCTTGCCAATATTTTTATAGCTTAACAGGAACATTTTCTTGGGTTTGTTTGAAGCAATTTTTAATGTTGATCATTTTTAGAAATGATCTCTGAGGTTTTCCACTATCCGCAATTCACATTTAAAAGGAATTTAAACATGATTCATGGATGCCACTCACTGATGCAACTAATTACAAAGCAGGAATCTAGGGCTGTGACAACTCACCCCCACTAAATAAGAATCTCGTCTCGAGATTCTAACGTAGGGTAAGATGAAGGGGGACGCAAACTTAACCCAATCTTCACGATCCAAGTTGCACTTCATAAGAACGTTGGTTCGATCACCATGTTTGTCTCGATGTCTTGCTCTGAGAACTCCAACCAACATGACAACGAGAGTGAAGGGAAAACTCTAGAAGGATCTATCTTCTCAAAGATCGAACAACTCAGGATCAACTCATGGGGTGAGACATAGGAACATCTCTCCAATTGAGACACAAAGTTCACATCAGGGTGATGGAAATCAGAGGACGAGGATTCAAGTTGGTAGGTAGCAATTCCACGCTTGAGTAAGGTGGTGAAAGGTTTCAAAGTTGTGAGGAGATAATTGTCATGAACCCATAACAGGGCACCTCAGAGAAGGTGACTCGTTGAACTGTTCCCTTAAGTGGAAAAAAGAATTACTTTTGATCCATAAATCCTTGAAACTCCTCATACCAGCTTGAGGCAATTTACAATTGATCGCTTGAGATAGCTCGAAGAAATGGCATACTCGGACTAGGATGGATGATGTGGACTACCTTGTTGAAGACAACGCAAGGGATGATTTTGCTTGCGCGTGCTCTCAAGAACTTGAGCATTTCCATATTCATCAAGGTTCTACCAACATCCGTGGCAAGGATCCTGGCAACATGGCATACTATCATGATGACTAGTGATGGATGATGCAGATACAAAGGAAGATAACACCTTCTCAGATCTTCCCTTAGCGAGGCTAAGGGAACAGAATCTGGACGATCGACCGAGAGACATTTAGCACTCCGCTTCTAATGTTCTCCTTGATGTGCTAGCGTAATCCATTCATAGATATGGTTGGATATCTATAACATCAAGTAAAAGGTCGGACTTCGGAAGCTCAAGAATCCATAAGGAATAACTACGGAGGCAGATCCTGCGAGATCCTTATGGGGAGGTGACCAACTTCTTCAACCAAGATACTACAATAATAGGCCTTCCGGCTAGTTGTGTTGGCCACGACATCCACATTATCGGTTACAGAGATACCAACATTATAGTTCTTGGAGTACATTCCAACCATCATAACTGCCTGAGATTCAGATCTGGTTGGTGTTAGGATATTCCAGACCCATCCAGTCTAGAAAGGAAATGAGAGTTTGCAACACAATTTGACGAGATGATGTTGCGAGATTCTCGGGGAATGAACTGCGATAGCAAGCTCCAAAACATGAGCTGGTTCTGCTACAAACATGTGAACACGCTATCCAAGACGAGCATGACCACATAGTAGTCTTATAGTAAAACACTATCGAGTTCAGGTGGGGAACCATCAACGAGGATAGCGAAGTCCTAACATAAGTCATGACTCTTAGGAAGAAACTTCTTCTCCATGAACAATTCAATCAGTGGCTTGGTGTGCTAGGGATACACATAGAATGAAGGTAGCTAGTCTCGCAAACCAGTGTATACTTTGCACATGCATAACTGACTTGGGATGGTTCCAGAGGAAGCAACATTTACTTTCTCGAATTCATGGCGGCAACTTGCATCAAATGCACATGAATTAGAGGAAGTCACTCCCTTCAGCCGAACATATTCTTCATGAACGGAAAATGAAGATAATGCTTATAAAAATTTCCAATGCTAACTGGATGCTCAACACGAATCATGGAGAAGATAAAAATGTTGCTGATGGGCTCAACAACAATTCATCCAGGTTTCCATATAAGTGGAATTACACAATTATGTGAACAAGGTGATAGCATCGGTCAGACCCGAAAAATATAATGGTGTATGCCCGGGGAAACAACCACGGGTAAGACAACAAAACGAACATCGTTGGTTCTGATTTGATTTGACGATATCCCATAGTCAAATCAAAGATTGGATAAGATAATAGGTCCAACAACTGATCACGAGGACCAATCAATGGAGATATCATCTTTCTTCAACACACACATAGAGAAGATATCCCTTAGAGATGAACTAAGTTAAGCAAAGCTTCTACCTTCCAACTCTCCAAGTTGTTGTCTAGCTCAACCAACTAGCTCAGGGATATCCAACATAGATTCTTGGAGAAGGGGTGATTTAGAGGAAAAAACCAACATGATCACGAACTCAACATAGCGGTCAGGTGACAAACAGGTAATACTTCCGAGAAGATCTTCAGAAAATCACAAACCACCATATGTTACTAAACTCGAGAACATTCTTGCTTTTCGAGGCAAGACGATCGGACCAAGAGAGTGATGGATTGCCACAATCCTATCTCATTGATCGAAGAGTGCACAGAGAATAAGGACTAGGTAGCACGATCCATCTTAGGATGATGATTCAATAACCAACATGCTAAGAATGAAATTATTGTCCATTAGCTACCAAGCAATGGGGTTGCTAGTAGTATTGATTTCACACATCATGGTTCACTTGTCGGCATTCGGGTTGCGACAACACGGGACCGAGGAATGAAACAATGATAGCGAGAAGTATCACTGCATCAAAAATTCATAAGAGATGGTGCAATTCTCATGACAATCCTGACATAAAGGGGGTAATACTCCAGGGTAGAACAGAGCAAAAGCTGGATTGGCATTTGATCTATAGAGCACAACTACTTTGACCCAATCCTGGAAATGGACGAGGTACTGGAGTTTGTTTCTCCTAGTCATTCTGGAATAGAACGACTTGGCGGACCACAAGAATAAAAGTCATCGATGAACACAAATGCACACACACTCTTGGCTATCAACTGATAGAGGATGGTCGGAATACAACTGAAGAGGAACAACTCAAGGAACATATAACTTTCTGAGTTGTGGATGCATAGATTAGTATGTCGAGCAAAACTCAACATTTCTTCTAGACAACCCATGCAGAAAGGTAGGACTGGAAGATTCACAATGCAGAATGGAGAACTCATCAAGAGCACTCTGGTTGTGATCTTTTGGTTCAAAGAACTTCTACCATAAGCGGTTCGTAGTATTTGGAAGAAGGAACTACCACGGACCTCGAGGACTAATGCAAAGGTTACTAATATCCTAAAGGAACTAGCAACACTATCGACATGAGGTAAGTAGGGTGAGTCTCGGGTTCAAAACCCAGGAGTAGAATGCCTACTACAAAGTGGCATCACGGGATGCTTTCGAGAATCGTGGCCAGAATCATCACACTAGGAACACAAAACATGGATAGATTACTAGATGGTTTCATAAGACACCTAGAGTCATAATAGTAGCTCCAACATATACGCCGAGGCAACGGAGTACCTCACAGACCGTGTAGTGTGCTTAATCTGGCCCAAAGGAACATTGAGAATGGGAAGAAGGAATTTACAAATGCATCAGACTATTTAGAAACCTGGGATGACTCGGACAGCATAACGGCTGTAAATGTTCAAAAAATATTTGAGACATCCTGCAAAATAGTGACATAACCACTTGACATCACAATATCAAGGTTCTGAGGCTAGCTATGAACATACAGAAGTAATAGAAACTGAACTGAGACTTGAATCCAACAATCCTGCAAGTCTACGGATTAGTAACACGTGATCCTGATAGAAAGATGAGAAGCCTAGTTCTTAATCCCCGTAGAAGAGAAGAGGGTGACTCAGATCAGAAGGGCATAAGGTAAAGGAGTAAAAAGAGCCTTACGTTCCCTTCCACAATCAATTCCCTTATATAGCTAAAGCATTTCTAGACTCAACTTCGACCAGTTTGGCTTGGTAATCCTACAGGCAGTCAGGTTCTGATACCAAAGCTGTCAGGACCCCGATTCCAAGTCACATCGATCTAGCCGGTAACACCTCATATCACTTTGCGGCCTCACACACGGTATTCCCATGGGTGTCGCCTTACCATGGCCCGGAACCATTTGTGCCTTTTGGCTCACGTATATGATAGTGTCCCTAGCATCCATATGATAGAGAACCCGGGCCGACATGGCTAGTCGTGATCCCAAAGCGACACTAACCTATGGGGACATGCATACATGAATCACATCGAGCATGTCGATCAGCAGCGTGTGAATCCGGGCTGTAGCACTGGGCTAACAGGACTCCGGTAACCCGGGCTGTAGCAGGCTAGGCAGGACTCCGGAAGTCACCGCATGACATTTCCCTGAAGGGACAGACACAAGAACGAAGTGGAACACATGCCGGCCAGTCAAGTGTCCTGAGCAGTAGTGCTGGGCTAGCAGGACTCGGGTGAACCGGGCTGTAGCGGACTACTATGGCTCATGGAAGCACTAGACTACATTTCCCCATAAGAGAGGCTGCCAAGGATAAACAACTAGATTGTCGGATCCCACACATACCAAGCATTTCAATCATACACACAATATGCTCGATATGTGTAAATACAACATGGCATCACAACATAACTCTACAACTCAAGTATTTATTCATTAGGCTTCGAGGAGTGAGATATTACAAACATGGGTCTCATGACCCAACAATCATAGCATACAAATCAAGCACATGCGGAAGCTTAACATGTCTGAGTACAAACATCTACAAATGGAAAAGGCTAAGAAGCCTGACTATCTACTAGATCCTGCCGAGGGCACAAGATCGTAGCTGAGGTATCAAGCTAAACATCGAAGTCCACGCGGAACTACTAGCGAGACTGAAGTCTCTCTGCAAAACATAAATTAAGCAAACATGAGTACAAAGGTACTCAGCAAGACTTACATCAGAACCAACTACATATGCATCGGTATCAACAAGGGGGGTGGTGGAGTTTAACTGCAGCAAGCCATCTTTGACTCAGTGGCTAACCTGAACTACGACTGCAAGCAACTCTTTTGAGGTGGCGCACACGAGTCCACATATTCACCATTCAATACACCACTATGGATCCGCTCTCGTCTCCCTACGAGAAGGCCATCCATAGCACTCACACTTATCTTGCGAGTTTTAGAGTATCCACTTTCACTTGTCTATGAACTGTTATAGGCAACCCAGAAGTCCTTTACCGCGGACACGGCTATTCGAATAGATCATTTATAACCCTGCAGGGGTGTACTTCTTCGCACACGCTCTTGCCACTTACCACCATGTACACGTCGTGTATCTCGGCAACCTTCAAGCGGAAGCCTGGTGAGGGAGTCGGCCACGACCTGACTAACCACACAAGTCTCTAGTCCAGGTTTATCGCCTATTCGGGTTCCATCCGTGAGGAGATCCGGCCGGAGTTTCGCTCACAACCCCAAACGATGTGTGCAGGGTTCCTGAGACACCAAACGGGTGCCCAGTACACCGTGCCACGGTGTATCTACCGCATCATAGCCCACCCCTAGGGTCAGCGCTACGCATGACCGCCAACACATATCCTACAAACACCAGAAACTAGTTGCAACTCCTGGACAGAGCGCAAGGGCAGTTAATAAGTCGAGAGGGTCCATTGGTTTCGGGCCCAATGCGTGGTAGTAGCTTTTCATGGATCACAAACACAGAACTCAGTTCCTGAGGATGGTTTCAATGAGTCAACCCACCATGTACTCCTACATGGCCTCTCACCGCTACCTTTACCAAATCGTGTTCACACACTTAGCTCACACAGTAGGACATGTTCATCATTGTTCCAATTCATCCCCGATGAATCAGACCTGACTCAACTCTAAGCAGTTGCAGGCATGACAAACAAGCATGAATGAGTAGGCACATCAGGGCTCAAACAACTCCTACTCATGCTAGTGGGTTTCATCTAATTATTGTGGCAATGAAAGGTCATGCAGAGGATAAGGGGTTCAACTACCGCAGCAAGTAACAGTTGAATCGTTGTTGTCCTAATGCAGTAAAAGAGAGCAAGAGAGAGAGAGTGGGATTGTATCAGAATGAACAAGGGGTTTTTGCTTGCCTGGCACTTCTGAAGATAGTATAACTCTTCTTCGGTGTCATCAAACTCATTTTCGAAACACGTCTACTAAGAGGGGACAAATTATGGCAAAGGAACATAAACAACATTCAATTAATGCAATGCGCAAGCAAATGAATGATATGACATATTAAGGTACTGAATTGAGCTAATGCAACAACAAGTCATTTAAATTGAAGTGGAATTCAAACTACAACAAATTCCAACTCCAACCCTATTTTTCAAATATACCTTAATCATGTTTTATCCTAATCAGTGGAGTTAACTTTCTCAAACATGCATGAACATGGCATAAGTAGATTCCTTGGATTTTTTTGATCATTTTTCATATATAAATTATTTCCATTGGAGTTATAGAGTATTTTCTCTGATTTTTGGAAATTTTGGGCATTTTCTGGAATTTCCTGAATTAATAAGAACACCAGAAAAGCTTTATCGCGTCAGCATGATAGCAGCATGATGTCACCATGTCAACCGGGGCTGTTCCAGGTCAAACCTGACATATGGGGTCCACACGTCAGTGACACAGGGGCTAAACCCGGTCAAACCCAATGTTGACTGGGTTTGACCCTGCGGTAGGGCCCGCTGTCAGTGGCTGTTAGGGTGATTAACTGGTTGGGTTAGCGCCTAATGACATCCACGTCAGCAGTCGTTGGAGTTTCACCGGCGACGACCATTTCGCACGACGGAGATCGTCGGAACTTTGTTACAACCCACGGTTTGAGGCGGGGTTTGCTCCTACGTGCTCCTGGGAGCGAGCTGCATCAACCAGTGGTGGTGGCCGGAGCTGCGGTGGCTAGGATCCACGGTGGCGACCGAAACGGCGGCGGCCGGAGCTCGGGCGTTGACGGACTCGATGCCACAGTGCGCGGAATGGCCAGCGGTTTGCAGCTACGAGCTCTACGGGTGCTCACGAATCCATTGGACATAGTCGTGTGACCAACAGGTCGCCGGAGTAGCGTCGGTGACGAGCTCGAGCGGAAGTGAGATTCGGCCATGGAGGGGCGGCGGTTAGCGGACAGAAACAGAGGAGGCGAGCACGGGAGGAGGCATACTAGCTCGCAGGGAGGCGGCGAAGAGGGTCTGCGGGCTCGAGGACGCGTCGAGGAGGGCACACGGTCGCCGGCGATCTCGGCGGACCGAGGAAGAAGAAGGCGTCGGGGCGGCGCTTCGAGGCGTCCGGCGTCGCGTGAGTCGACGGAGAGAACGAGGTAGACGAGACGGAGCTTCTGGACTTGGGTGGAGGGCGAGGAGGCGGCTCCGGCCGCGGCAACAGCGAGCGGCGGCGACGGTGGCATTGCGGGAAGAGAGCAGAGGAGGGGCAGGGGTTTCGGGAGAGAGGGGAGGAGCTCAAGAGAGTGAGTGGGAGGGTCCAGGGGGTCGCGGGCGTCTCCAGGCGCGGATAGGCTCGAAGTGGAGGCCGCCAGCACGAAGCAGGAGGTGGAATCCTCAGGTGCGTGCACGGGCGACACGGCGTTTTCCTCCTGGTAGGAGCTAGGAGATGACTGGCAACGGGCCTGGTGGGCTGGGCCAGCGAGCTGGGCTAGCTGGGCTGCCAGGTAAGCTACAGGTAATATTTGCTCTTTCTTTTCTATTTTCTGTTTTTCTGTTTTGTTTTAATTATTTTGCCACTGATTCAAATTCAAAAGTAAATCAAAAACAGGGCAAAACCTTCTGAATATCTGTATGTTGCCATTATGGACTTTTCCAAAGGCACATAAATAATTTCAGGGCCTTTTGAAATATATTCTATACAAAATGAATATAATCCAAAAGTCAAATACTTATTGATTTAATTTCAAAGGCCCAAAATAAATATCCCTGAGACTCCAAAACTATTGGTTTGAGTTTTACTTCTTGCCAATATTTTTATAGCTTAACAGGAACATTTTCTTGGGTTTGTTTGAAGCAATTTTTAATGTTGATCATTTTTAGAAATGATCTCTGAGGTTTTCCACTATCCCCAATTCACATTTAAAAGGGATTTAAACATGATGCATGGATGCCACTCACTGATGCAACTAATTACAAAGCAGAAATATAGGGCTGTGACAAATATTAATTTAGAATGAGTTCACAATAGTACCAAAAGTGGTGATTTATTTTCTTATACTAACGGAGCTTACAAGTTTTCTGTTAGGTTTTGTGTTGTGAAGTTTTCAAGTTTTGGGTAAAGATTCGATGGACTATGGAATAAGGAGTGGCAAGAGCCTAAGCTTGGAGATGCCCAAGGCACCCCAAGGTATTATTCAAGGACAACCAAGAGCCTAAGCTTGGGGATGCCCCGGATAGCATCCCCTCTTTCGTCTTCGTTCATCGGTAACTTTACTTGGAGCTATATTTTTATTCACCACATGATATGTGTTTTGCTTGGAGCGTCTTTTTATTTTCTTTTGTTTTGCTTGCTGCTTGAATATTATACCAAGATATGAAATTCTTAAATGTTAGGGAGTCTTCACATAGTTGCATAATTATTCGACTACTCATTGATCTTCACTTATATCTTTTGGAGTAGTTTGTCGTTTTCTCTAGAACTTCACTTATATCCTTTTAGAGCATGGCGGTAGTTTTATTTTGAAGAAATTGTTGAACTCTCATGCTTCACTTATATTATTTTGAGAGTCTTAAACATCATGGTAATTTGCTTTGGTTATGAAATTAGTCCTAATATGATGGGCATCCAAGATGGGTATAATAAAAACTTTCATATAAAGTGCGTTGAATACTATGAGAAGTTTGATACTTGATGATTGTTTTGAGATATGAGGATGGTAATATTAGAGTCATGCCAGTGAATAGTTGTGAATTTTAGAGATACCTGTGTTAAAGTTTGTGATTCCCATAGCATGCACGTATGGTGAACCGTTATGTGATGAAGTCAGAGCATGATTTATTTTTTGATTGTCTTCCTTATGAGTGGCGGTCGAGGACGAGCGATGGTATTTTCCTACCATTCTATCCCCCTAGGAGCATGCGCGTAGTACTTCGTTTTGGTAACTAATAGATTTTTGCAATAAGTATGTGAGTTCTTTATGACTAATGTTGAGTCCATGGATTATACGCACTCTCACCATTCCACCATTGCTAGCCTCTCTTGTGCCGCGCAACTTTCGCCGGTACCATATCACCCACTATTACCTTCCTCAAAATAGCCACCATACCTACCTATTATGGCATTTCCATAGCCATTCCAAGATATATTGCCATGCAACTTTCCATCGTTCCGTTTAGTATGACACGCTTCATCATTGTCATATTGCTTCGCATGATCATGTAGTTGACATTGTATTTGTGGCAAGTCCACCAATCATAATTCTTTCATACATGTCACTCTTGATTCATTGCACATCCCGGTACACCGCCGGAGGCATTCACATAGAGTCATATTTTGTTCTAAGTATCGAGTTGTAATTCTTGAGTTGTAAGTAAATAAAAGTGTGATGGTCATCATTATTAGAGAATTGTCCCATGTGAGGAAAGGATGATGGAGACTATGATTCCCCCACAAGTCGGGATGAGACTCCGGACGAAAAATAAAAAAGAGAGAAAAACGAGGCCATAAAAAAGAGAAGGCCCCCTCCCCCAAAAAAAACAAAAAAATGAGAGAAAAAGAGAGAAGGGGCAATGCTACTATCCTTTTACCAAACTTGTGCTTCAAAGTAGCACCATGACCTTCATGATACAGAGTCTCCTATGTTGTAACTTTCATATACTAGTGGGAATATTTCATTATAGAACTTGGCTTGTATATTCCAATGATGGGCTTTCTCAAAATGCCCTAGGTCTTCGCGAGCAAGCGAGTTGGATGCACACCCACTTAGTTTCTTTTTGAGCTTTCATGCACTTATAGCTCTAGTGCATCCGTTGCATGGCAATCCCTACTCACTCACATTGATATCTATTGATGGGCATCTCCATAGCCCATTGATACACCTAGTTGATGTGAGACTATCTTCTCGTTTTGTCTTCTCCACAACCACCATTCTATTCCACCTATAGTGCTATGTCCATGGCTCACGCTCATGTATTGCGTGAAGATTGAAAAAGTTGAGAACATCAAAAGTACGAAACAATTGCTTGGCTTGTCATCGGGGTTGTGCATGATTTAAATATTTTGTGTGATGAAGATAGAGCACAGCCAGACTATATGATTTTGTAGGGACAACTTTCTTTGGCCATGTTATTTTGAGAAGACATGATTACTTTGTTAGTATGCTTGAAGTATTATTATTTTTATGTCAATATTAAACTTTTGTCTTTAATCTTTTGGATCTGAATATTCTTGCCACGATAAAGAGAATTACATGGATAAATATGTTAGGTAGCATTCCACATCAAAAATTGTGTTTTTATCATTTACCTACTCGAGGATGAGCAGGAATAAAGCTTGGGGATGCTTGATACGTCTCCAATGTATCTATAATTTTTGATTGTTCCGTGCTATTATATTATCAACCTTGGATGTTTTGTATGCATTTATATGCTATTTTATATGATTTTTGGGACTAACCTATTAACCTAGAGCCCAGTGCCAGTTTTTGTTTTTCCTTGTTTTTGAGTATTGCAGAAAAGGAAAACCAAACGGAGTCCAATTGACCTGAAAATTCACAGAGATAATTTTTGGACCAGAAGAAGCCCATGAAGTACCGGAGATGGGCCAGAAGAGTCCCGAGGCACCCACGAGGATGGGGGGTGCGCCCTACCCCCCTGGGCGCGCCCCCTACCTCGTGGCTGCCTCGGGGACCCCCTGACTTGTTCCCGACTTAAACACCTCTTATATATACCCAAATTTCTAGAAAGAAACCTAGATCGGGAGTTCCACCACCGCAAGCCTCCATAGCTACCGAAAACCAATCTAGACCCATTCTAGCACCCTGCCGGAGGGGGGAATCCCTCTCCGGTGGCCATCTTCATCATCCCGATGCTCTTCATGACGAGGAGGGAGTAGTTCACCCTCGGGGCTGAGGGTATGTACCAGTAGCTATGTGTTTGATCTCTCTCTCTCTCTCTCTCTCTCTCTCTCTCTCTCGTGTTCTTGATACGACACGATCTTGATGTATCACGAGCTTTGCTATTATAGTTGGATCTTATGATGTTTCTGCCCCTCTACTCTCTTGTAATGGATTGAGTTTTCCCTTTGAAGTTATCTTATCGGATTGAGTCTTTAAGGATTTGAGAACACTTGATGTATGTCTTGCATGTGCTTATCTATGGTGATAATGGGATATCACGTGATCCACTTGATGTATGTTTTGGTGATCAACTTGCGAGTTCCGTGACCTCATGAACTTATGCATAGGGGTTGGCTGTAACACCCACGATGCGGCTATATCTCCCATGTGTCGGAGCACGACTTAGAGGCATAGCCGCATAGTAGGCATGTCGCAAGAGGGGTAATCTTTACACATCCCATGTACTGAATAAGAAAGAGATAAAGAGTTGGCTTACAATCGCCACTTCACACAATACATAAATATAACATTACATCATCCAGAATACAATCAAGGTCCAACTACGGAACCAAAATAAAGACAACCCCAAATGCAAGATCCCCGATCGCCCCGACTGGGCTCCACTACTGATCAACTGGAAACGAAACAACACAACGAACACGATCTTCATCGAGCTCCTCCTTGAGCTCGGTTGCGTCACCTGCATGGTTATCATCGGCACCTATAACTGTTTGAAGTAATCTATGAGTCACGAGGACTCAGCAATCTCACACCCTCGCAATCAAGACTATTTAAGCTTATGGGTAGGAAAAGGTAGTGAGGTGGAGCTGCAGCAAGCACTATGCATATATGGTGGCTAACATACGCAAATGAGAGCGAGAAGAGAAGCAATGCAATGGTCGTGAACTAGAAGTGATCAAGAAGTGATCCTAAAACTACTTACGTTCAAGCATAACACGAGATCGTGTTCTCTTCCCGGACTCCGCCGAAAAGAGACCATCACGGCTACACACGCTATCCATTCATTTTAATTAAGTTAAGTGTCAGGTTTTCTACAACCGGATATTAACAAAATCCCATCTGCCCATAACCGTGGGCATGGCTTTCGAAAGTTCAAAACCCTGCAGGGGTGTCCCAACTTAGCCCATCACAAGCTCTCACGGTCAACGAAGGATATTCCTTCTAGCGGGAAGACCCGATCAGTCTCGGAATCCCGGTTACAAGACATTTCGACAATGGTAAAACAAGGCCAACAAAGCCACCCTATGTGCCGACAAATCCCGATAGGAGTCGCACGTATCTCGTTCTCAGGGCAACACCGGATGAGACTATCTACGAGTAAAACCAAACCTCAAGTTTCCCCGAGGTGGCCCCGCAGGCAGCTTGGTTCGGACCAACACTCAGAGGAGCACTGGCCCGAGGGGGGGTGTTAAAATAAGATGACCCTTGAGTCTGCAGAACCCAAGGGAAGGTATATGGTGGTAGGTAGGAAAATGGTAAAACCAAGGTTGGGCCTTGCTGGAGGAGTTTTATTCAAAGCGAACTGTCAAGGGCTTCCCATAACACCCAACCGCGTAAGGAACGCAAAATCAAGGAACATAACACCGGTATAACGAAAATTAGGGTGGCAAGAGTGGAACAAAACACCAGGCATAAGGCCGAGCCTTCCACCCTTTACCAAGTATATAGGTGCATTAAAGTAAACAAGATATAATAATGATATCCCAACAATAAACATGTTCCAACAAGGAACGAACTCCATCTTCACCTGCAACTAGCAACGCTATAAGAGAGGCTGAGCAAAGCGGTAACATAGCCAAACAACGGTTTGCTAGGACAAGGTGGGTTAGAGGCTTTACATGGCAATATGGGAGGCATGATACATCAAGTGGTAGGTATCGCGACATAGCAATAGAGCAAGCAACTAGCAAGCAAAGATAGAAGTGATTTCAAGGGTATGGTCATCTTGCCTGCAAAGTTCTCCGAGTTGGCGTAAGCTTGATCCTCGTAAGCGTACTCAACGGGTTCCTCGATCATGAACTCGTATCCCGGTTCTACCCAAAGCAAGAACACAAGCAAAGGAAAGAACAATCAACCACGGTGCAATGCGCAAGCAACATGATGCAAAACATGGCATGATATGCAGGATGTGCTATGCAATGCATATGCGGGCTCCGGAAGGAAAATATTGAACCAGGCCTGAACTTGGCAAACCAAGAGTGCCGCTGGAAAGATGAGTTGATTTCGGTCGAAATCAATATAAAGATCACCGGGATCGGATGCACGGTTAGCAAATGGCAAGCAAAACAATAATGGCATAATTCTGCGATTAACAACACGAAGCCATCTAAAATGCAACAAGAATCTAAGCTACTGCACTCCAACATAACAACAAAGCACATGGCAGTGATCTACTCAAGATGCTTGACAAAAGATGAACACTGAGCTATCGCTAAATCACACAAGAGCAGGTTCAAACAAGCATGTCAAAAGTGCAAAAGATATGAGCTTCACAGACTTAGTGAAAATACTAACATGTCAGGAATTAACATCAGGAAGCAATGTTAGGAGCAAGCAAACAACATGATACAGGAACAGGACATAGCAAAGCAAGGCATGGCATGAATCTACTCAAAGCATATAACAAAAGTCCCTTACTGACCATAAGCCAAAAAGGATCAGAAGATATGATGGCACCCATGTAAACATAGCAAGTTTCGTTAACAGATTCAGACTTAGCAGAAAACTGGACATGGCAAAAACAAAATTATGAAGGCCTCTTTGCGAGCTTGATTCACTCAACACAAGGCATTTCATGACAAGCTAAGCATACTACCAGCAAGAAGACATGTTCATGAAGCTAACCAAAGCAATAACAAACTCATAGCATGCATGGATCAACTACAACAACCTTGGCAAAATTGATTAACACGTAACAATCTGTCAGGAACATTTTATAGCAAAAGTAGAGCAATATTGAGTCATGCTAGGATACTCCATAAATGCAAACAAGGACATGGATGGATAGAGCATAACCATATGTCCAAATCATCCTTACTGAACATACTCAAAAGAAGCATGGATCTCTCTGTAGCAACATGAATACATGGCATAAAAATAGCAGTTGGGAAATGACTTAGTGAAATTCTAAGTCCCTGAAATCAGTAATATCACGAGAGCTACTTTGCATGCTTGTGCTAGTCACCACATTGATCACAAAAATACATGGCATACACACCTGTAAAGATGGCATGGCATAGCCCAAAACACATGTAGAGCTCATGACCATATGTAGCACCCAATAATCATGGCAAAAATGACAAATGCTCAAGATCTGCTAAGTAACAGGAACTAACATTATGAAGCACTCTTGCAGCAGCAATTTGGGCATCAAGATGGAATCAAACAAGCATGGTGCAATGGAACAAAATGCAGAGGACATCCTGATGAACATTTGGATATCTTATGCGCATGAAACGGAGCAGTATGCAACAAGTTATGGACATGACAAGATGCACACATGATATTGGAAACTTCAGGGACTTGGCCAAAATTTCCAAGTCTGTGGGTGAGCGCAACATAGCAACAATCGCCCACGGCGATGGATAAGGAAAGTGGCGGGGCCTCACCAGATGGGCTCGGCCCAGGTTGAAGGAGAGGCAGGCCGAGGCTGAGGTGGGCCAGCGTGCTGGCCGCGGGGCCCACACAAGAGGAGGCGCGAGGCGCTCGTCGTCGTCCTCCCCGATGGAAGCGATAGAAGGCCATGGTGGCGCCGGTGGCGGGCGGCAAAGGCAGCGGCACACAGCTGATCTGGCCGGCCGGCAGCAGGAACGGGCAGATCCAGCTGGCCGCTTGCCAGATCCGGTGAAGGCGGGGTCAAC
>NC_041382.1:224619700-224711650 GCF_002162155.2 Triticum dicoccoides
GCCGGGCCGGGGAGGGCCTGGCTCGGGCTCGCGGGCCCGCGGTGGAGAGGCGCGGGGCGCCGGGACGCGTGGCGGCGCCCGGTTGGGCGAGGGCGGCGACCGGCTGACGTGGCGGATTCGGATTGGCCGAAGCGAGGTGGCTGAGGGTGGCGGACATGTCCGGGCGGCGGGGTTTTGTGTGGCGGCGCGAAGAGGGAGTTTGTTAGGGCTCGTCCGCGAATTTTCGGGGGGAGGTGCAAATATATAGGTAGAGGGAGATAGGAGAGTCCAAATGAGGTATGGTTTTCGGCCACGCGATCGTGATCGAACTGCCGAGAGGATGGAGGGGGTTTGGATGGGTTAGTGGGCTGCTTTGGAGGGGTGTTGGGCTGCAACACACACGAGGCATTTACGGATCCCCGGTTAAACGTTGGAGTATCAAACGGACTCCAAATGACACGAAACTTGACAGGCGTTCTACCGGTGGTGTACCAAGGCCGCTTGGCAAATCTCGGTCCATTCTGAGAAAGGTTTAACACCCGCACATGAAAAGAGACAAAAGGGGGCGCCGGAGGACGTAGGAGTGTCGGAATGCAAAATGGACAACGGGGAAAATGCTCGGATGCATGAGACGAACACGTATGCAAATGTGATGCACATGATGACATGATATGAAATGCATGACACACAAACAAATGACAAGGCAACAATAGCGAATAACTGGAAGACACCTGGCGCAACGGTCTCGGGGCGTTACATTGGCACACGTTTTCGTCTTGACTCTCCGGTAGAAACTTTGGGGCACTCTTTGAAGTTCTTTGTGTTGGTTGAACAGATGAATCTGAGATTGTGTGATGCATATCGTATAATCATACCCATGGATACTTGAGGTGACATTGGAGTATCTAGGTGACATTAGGGTTTTGGTTGATTTGTGTCTTGAGGTGTTATTCTAGTACGAACTCTAGGATAGATTGAATGGAAAGAATAGCTTCGTGTTATTTTACTATGGACTCTTGAATAGATCGATCAGAAAGAATAACTTTGAGGTGGTTTCATACCCTACAATAATCTCTTTGTTTGTTCTCCCTATTAGTGACTTTGGAGTGACTCTTTGTTCCATGTTGAGGGATAGTTATATGATCCAATTATGTTATTATTGTTGAGAGAACTTGCACTAGTGAAAGTATGAACCCTAGGCCTTGTTTCCTAACATTGCAATACCATTTACGCTCACTTTTACCACTTGCTACCTTGTTGTTTTTATATTTTCAGATTACAAAAACCTTTATCTACCATCCATATTGCACTTGTATCACCATCTCTTCGCCGAACTGGTGCACCTATACAATTTACCATTGTATTGGGTGTGTTGGGGACACAAGAGGCTGTTTGTTATTTGGTTGCAGGGTTGTTTGAGAGAGACCATCTTCATCCTACACCTCCCACGGATTGATAAACCTTAGGTCATCCACTTGAGGGAAATTTGCTACTGTCCTACAAACCTCTACACTTGGAGGCCCAACAACGTCTACAAGAAGAAGGTTGTGTGTTAGACATCATGGTGCACCCCACCTTTCTGATATTTTGACCATGTATGGTTCATTTGTTGTTCACTTCGGAGGGTCGTGTACCACATGTGAATGTTAGTAAGCGCGACCGGGAGGCGTGCAGTGTTAATTGCGAGTTGACTCCTTCGAGCGTTAAAATTTTCTTCATGTATTAGCATTGCCCCTAGTATTTTTCTTCACTACGTTAAATAAAGAGTTCCATTTTGTGCACAATTTAAAACGATTTTTATGGAGAGAACAAGAAAGCCACTCCATATATATATGCTGCAGCCTCGACGCTTGTTTTCTAGGGTTTTCGCTCTTCACACTCTCTCTCCACTATATATACACACGTTGGAGCCTCAACGCCTGTAGTTTCTGTCTTCACACTCTCTCACCCTCTCCAGATCTAACCACAACTTCATTGGCCTCTCTCTCTCCCCTCACTTCTGGTCAAAGAGCTGACATGATCCGTCTGCCGGGAAGGAAAGGAGTCTTAATACTATCATCGTCGTTTTAGGGAGGGAATCCACTACCGAGGAAGCTATTCTCTTTCCCAACGACGGCGCGGGAGGGCCTGCGGCCCCTTCTTCATCGCTACCGTACATAGTGTGGGCAGATCGGCCTCCCGCCGCCCACTGAGCCACACCCCGAGAACCTTAAGGTATAATTTACTTATTCCACATGCATTGCTCTAGCTGCATGTGGGCTTTTTGCGCTTCTACACTCGAATCTAGGTATTGGATCAAACAGGAAAGTACTGGGGAAAGTTGTATAGCATGAATCTAGGAGGTGGTTCAAAGAGGAAAGGAAGCGGTGAAAGTAGTATAGACTGGCTATCCAGCACCTACATTGGTCGAAAAGGGCAAACAATGACAAACATAGTACACACATCTGTAATAAACTGATCTTTCTATTTTGGGGGACAAGGCTGTAGAGTTTGAGCAGGACTAGATTTGCTGCCCTCACATAGGGAAAGATGTCTAAAGGTAACAAAACTAGGACCAACACAAATATGCTCCTTGGTTGTTTGTTCTTTGTTGCAACAGATTGTGCATCACCCCTTTATACATCGATAGATGCACATGGTGCTGGTGCGTCCACTATCCCGTACAACTCTTTAGCTGTTGTTAATCTAAGGCCCTATTTGGTTAAAAAGTCCTAGGACATTTTTTAGTCCAAACTAAAAAGTCCCTAGTCCCTACCTATTTGGTTCCAAGGACTAAACATGGACTAAAGGTTATTAAATGACATGCTAAAAGACCATGTTACCCCTAGTAATGAACTAATAGAGATAAGGTGTGATGCGGGGCAGGGGCAACTGTTGGAAAAAGTCCCAAAAGACTCTCCCTCGGGGTCTTCTTTCTTTAGTCCCAAATACCCACATTTAGTCCCTAAAAGTCCCTCTTGTTTGGTTTAGATGGGACTAAAAGGGACTTTTTTAGTCCATACACCAAAAAGTCCATGTAAACAAACACCCTCTAATAATGCCGCTAGAAAATGGAAGCAATGCCATAGTTAAAAGCAAATTACATGTTTAACGAATTTTATTGTTAATATAATCTCTCTGTTAATATCAATCAATGCCACTGTTTGAGAAATGCTACTATCTGCTTTCTTTCCCATTTAGATAACTTAGATGCTTCTTTTTGTTGGCTTCTGTGTCATCCACCGTTATTGACCACTAGTTGTTTCCTTTGCACCTCGGTGTAAACATGGTTATCTACTTCACCTCGTTGTTATTGTGACCTTTTGTTGCACTGCAGAAAACACTTTTGTTTTAAGAGTGTTTTGTGCAGTTCAACCAAAATGTTACATCGACAATGTTACTTGATTTCTTGATCTTGGTGGAACTGCACAAGAGGAGATCTGACTTCTTATCCGTGTTGGCAAATTTGTTTCAGATCTTCTTCTTGTGAGTTGTTTGAATTCCGCATCATGAGAGGTCATTACTAGCCTTCTTTCACATGATTGTGCAGTGTGCTTTCACATGTTGTGCTACTTATACGGTAATGTTGTTTGATTTTAGTGAACTGCACAAATGGAGACAAGACTTTCAATATGTAAGTGCACCGTAATATCCCATTGAGGTAAGATAATGATATTTCACAACTGTTGGCCTGTATTTTGCCACTGTCATCAGAAAATTAATGTCGTTGTTTAGTGCTATACTTGTGCTCCCTAATTGACATGCTAAATCTTACATTGAAGGCGAAGCTTTCTGTTATTGAACCAAGTGATGAAGGGGAAGAACAAGTGGAAGAAAAACAAAAATCAACTCCCGGTGCTATAATGAAGAACTGGAACTGTGATGACACAAGTAATGATATAGTTTTGCATCTTAATTTATTGCTATGGCTGGAACAAGCAGTTGTTTCGCCACTGATTTGATGCCACTCTTAATGTAATATGTAATTATCTCTATTTGTGCAAACAGGGATCTTCTTTGAAGATAACATATATTTTAGTGGAACTGCACAAGAAGATGTTGGAAACATTAAACTAATCAAGGAGTATATAGTAAGCACGACAACCACAGTAGATAACAACAGATGGTTCCGGAGAAGTGCTTGATCTGCATGCCCTACACAATAAGCCTCCTAACAAAGGTTAGTACTCCCCCACGGATTTCATCCATATGATTGAGCTTTGTCATCTATATTGGTGTTGTGCTACTGTTTAGATACTGTCATGAGAAAGTGGTATTGTCCTTGAGAAGTGCTTCATCTGTGATGTTTTAAATATTTCCTTTCCTTTTTTTCGAGAAAACAGGGATGCTAGCATTTAGTTGTCCTCTTGTCTTTGCACAACAGGATCATCCTCCTCTGAAGAAGAATATGGAGTACATGAAGTGCCTAGTTCCGATTATGCCAGGATAAAGAGGCCAAGCCTATTTTCTTAAGAAGGGAGCAGTTGAAGGATGGTTACATTATTGCCCACAAGAACAAACTAACTTCAACTCAGAAGGACTCACGGATCTCCATCTTTGTTGCTGTGATGGCCAATACAATGTTGTCTTAGGATTCCTTCCGATGAGTTCCATTTTTTAAATGTGTGCTCTGCATGGATCATGTAGGTTGCCCGTTTAAACTGTCAATTCATAGTAAAATTTGCTTTATACTAATCACTATTTTTTATTTATGCAAACATGGGTGCTTAGCTTGATTTCAATGGGAACTGCAGAAAATGTTCAGGAATACATCGAATATTCTCGAGTCATTCATTTCCACCACAAGAAAGGAGGTGCCGATATGTTCAAGGCGTTGAAGGCGAAATCATACAAGCTACACGCGAATTTGGTTGATTTTGGTGGAACTTCACAAAAAGAACAACTAGTTTATTTAGCACGAGGTGCCATGTCAATGTACAAACTGGTGGCAAACCTGCCCATTCCACAATCATAGGCATTTGATATTTTGGAATGGGAAAACCTTGCCAAAGTTTGCTCATTGATGTACACAAAACAACACACATTTGATATTTTGGAATGGGACAACCTTGTCAAATTTTGCTCATTGATGTTAGCAAGAAGACATGCATTTGATATTTTCAAATGAGATGCCTTTTGCTGTCAGCAGCATTGATCGAGTAAATATTGGCTCTGACATGTGAATCACTGAGATGCATAATCATCGATTGTTTTGAATGTTCTCTATGAATTGCCAGGCCTGTGTGTTTGATTGCAATGTACAGGAACGCTAAAAGTTGCTCAAACCTTTTGTACTCCCTCTATTCCTTTTTACTTCACATATTAGATTTCTTTCAAGTCAGTTGATTTTACATTGTGAATGTTGATACTTCTTTCTATAAGATTGGTCAAAGTAGAGATACTTTGACTTCAGACAAAACTTATATGCAGACTAAAAAGGACCGGAGGGAGTACATTTGAAACTGCTGCAAATGAGGTGATCACCCTGGGAATAATGCTAGTACGTATTGTTTTGCATGTTCATCCAATGCCAGTGATACAAGAATTCGAACTAATTGAACTAAATTCATTCATACAAGGCCGGATTTCATATAAACATGCCGGATTTCATTATCTTTCATACATTCTTCAACTAAAAAGGGGTGCGCTGGAGGTATAATTAATTAACCGAAGCTACCCACCTGTGTCCGGCTGAGCCGAACAGAAGCTTCTTCTCCAGCGGACCGAGCTTCAGTGACTTAACTGTAGGTGCAGTTGCGTCACTAACATGTGGGCCAGATGCCTCTTGGGCCCACATGTCAGTGACCCAACTGCATCTGCAGTTAAGTAACTGAAGCAGCGTCCTTCTCCAACACAGCTCTCCGACTCCACGTTGCCGCCAAGAAGCTAATCGACCATCAATGGTGAACCCGCCTAGCTTGGCTTCAACCGGAGGGTAGCAGCGGTGGCCTTACTTGGACCCGAGCAGCGGTGACCTACCATTTTCTACTCTTCCTCGTTTTCTGTGTGGCGCGGCCTCGCTGACAGCGGGGCGGGGCCTCGATGGAGCCAGTGATGTCCTCTATCTCGTTGCCGGCGGGGCGGCGCCTCGGCAGAGCGGAGGAAATCCTCCCCCTTGTTGCCGGCATGGCGGGGCCTCGGCAGAGCCAGTGATGTCCTCTGCGTCGTTGTTTGTGGGGCGGGGGTTCGGCAAAGCAGGGCCTCACCAAAGCCAGCGAAGTCCTCCACCTTGGTGCCGACGGGGCGGGGCCTCGACAGAGCCAACGATGTCCTCTGCCTTGTTGTTGGTGGGACGGGGCCTCGGCGGAGCAGGGCCTCACCGAAGTTAGTGAAGCCGTCCGCCTCGGCGGAGCCGGCGATGTCCTCTGCCTCGTTATTGGCGGGGCGGGGCCTCGGCGGAGCAGGGCCTCGCTGAAGCCGGCGAAGTCATCCACCTCGGTGCTGGCGGGGCGGGGCCTCGGTGGAGCTGGCATTGTCCTTCGCCTCGTTGTCGGTCTCGCCAAACAGCGCCTCGCCCGTTTCATCGTCCTCTTTGTAGGCGGCCGCAACCTCCGCCACCCGCATGCGGTACCGCCAGCGTGCGAGGCGGCTCTCGCGGGCGGAGCAGTACGACTCAAGAATCGCCTCCTGCTCCGCCTGCTCCGTGACGATCTGCTCCTACGCCCACAGGTGCTCGTGGAAGCGATGGTGGTTGTAGGCGATGTCGGCCAGCACCTCCCGGAACTGCTTGATGTCTCTTGAAGCTACGTTGATATTTCCCCAAAGAGGAAGGGATGATGGAGCACAGCGGCGGTAGGTATTTCCCTTAGATATGAAACCAAGGTTATCGAACCAGTAGGAGAACCAAGAAACACAACGTAAACAACCCCTGCACACAAATCACAACCACTTGCAACCCGACGTGTAAAAGGGGTTGTCAATCCCTTTCGGGTAACGGCGCCAGAAATTGGTGCGCGGACGGGATAAAGCTGTAATAGATTGAATTAATAAATCACAAATAAAATAAAGTGCAGCAAAGTATTTTTATATTTTTGGATTAATAGATCTGAAAATAAATGCAAAGGAAAAATAGATCGCAAAGGCAAATATATGAGAAAGAGACCCGGGGGCCGTAGGTTTCACTAGTGGCTTCTCTCGAGAAAAATAGCAAACGGTGGGTGAACAAATTACTATTGGGAAATTGATAGAACTTCAAATAATCATGACGATATCCAGGCAATGATCATTACATAGGCATCACATCCAAGATTAGTACACCGACTCCTGCCTGCATGTACTACTATTACTCCACACATCGACTGCTATCCAGCATGCATCTAGTGTATTAAGTTCATTGAGAAATGGAGTAATGCAATAAGAATGATGACATGATCTAGACAAGATCTATCTATGTAGAGATAGACCCCATCGTTTTATCCTTAGTAGCAACGACACATACGTGTCGGTTCCCCTTCTATCACTGGGATCAAGCACCGTAAGATCGAACCCACTACAAAGCACCTCTTCCCATTGCAAGATAAATAGATCAAGTTGGCTAAACAAAACCCAAATATTAGAGAAGAAATACGAGGCTATAAGAGATCATACATAAAAGAGATCAAAGATACTCAAATGCTTTCATGGATATAAAAAGATAGATTTGATCATAAACTCAAAGTTCATTGATCCCAACAAATACACTGCAAAAGAGTTACATCATATGGATATCCAAGAGACCATTGTATTGAGAATTTAGAGAGAGAGAGAGAGAGAGAGAGAGAGAGAGAGAGAGAGTAAGCCATCTAGCTACTAACTACGGACCTGAAGGTCGACAAAGAACTACTCACGCATCATCGGAGAGGCACCAATGGACGTGGTGAACCCCATTCGGGATGGTGTCTAGATTGGATCTGGTGGTTCTGGACTCTGCGGCGGCTAGATGAATATTTTGAATATTGGGGTATTTATAGATCAAAGAGGCGGTCCGGCGGGCACCCGAGGTGGGCACAACCAACCAGGGCGCGCCTAGGCGTCCTGGCGCGCCCTGGTGGGTTGTGCTCTCCTCGGAGCACCCCAGGCGCAGCCAGGGCCCATTACGTGTCTTCTGGTCCATAAAAAATCTCCATAAAGTTTCGTGGCATTTGGACTCCATTTGGTATTGATTTTCTGCGATGTAAAAACATGGAAAAAACAGCAACTGGCACTTGGCACTATGTCAATAGGTTAGTCCAAAAAAATGATATAAAATGACTATAAAATGATTATAAAACATCCACGATTGATAATATAACAACATGGAACAATAAAAAATTATAGATATGTTGGAGACGTATGTAATATCCCAAAATTTTAAATTTTGGAATGTTATAATAAATAAATAGTTTTGATTGTTTGTTTGATTGTTGTGTGATTGATTGACTGAAAGTGAGTGAAATTGAAACTTTTGAAAGTTAAATGAGAGGGAATAAAATGACTTTCCCAAACTTCCGTTCTTGCATTTATGATCTCCATGAATTCAAATTCTTTTCAGATACAAAACCCTAGGGAGAAGATGACATGACATCCTCCATTTAAAATGAAAAGGGTTCTGAAAATATTTGAATTTCATTTGGAAATATTTCAAATTCAGAAACTTAAAGCAACTCAATGATTTTCATGAGAGAAGATAAAATGACTTCTTCAAAACATATGAAATATGAGTTGGAAGTTTAAAAGGATCAAATTTAAAGTCCTTTCGAAATTACTTTTCAATTTGGAGTTATTTGGGTTTTATTCAAATTATTTTTTTTCTCCAAAAATAAAATATATGGTAATTAGGGTAAAATGATTCCCTACAATAGAAAATTGGAGAGAAATAAATTTGAAATTATTTTTTGTTTTTTAAATGATTTTTATTGGATTTTATTGGAGCAGAAGCACTCTTTGCTTTATTTGAATTTTTGTAGATTTTATTTAATGCCAAAAAAATGTACATGTCGTAGAAAATCTTTTTCTGAAAATTTTGATATATTATATGCCTATATAGTATTTTTATTTATTTTGTTTGTCTGGAAAAATGTTTTAAAAAAGAAGAAGAAGAAGAAGAAGAAGAAGAAGAAGAAAGCCGAACTTGACCGGCCCAGCTAGCACGCCCGAGCCGGCCCAGCCAGCCGCGCCTCCCCGCATCCCACTTCCCCGTGCGCGCGCCCGTAGCAGGCCGCGGCCCAGCCCTCCTCGCGGTCGTCTCCCTCCCCGAGTCGGAGTTCGACTCCCGCACGTCGCCGGACGCCGCTGTAGCCCCCGCGGACTCCTCCGCCGCCTCGACCTTACCCCTCCTCCAAGTCTCCTCCCCTCTTATATATACCGAGGCACCCGACCTTGTTTTCCCTTCAAACTGAAGTCGCCGAGCCCCGAGCAGCCGCCGCCCGGCTCGCCGGAGTTGCCGCCATCGCCCCGCACCTCCCCGACCACCGCGCTGCGCCGCCCCTCCCCAGCTACTCCGGCGCCACCACCGAGCCCCGCCACCGCCGAAGCCACTTCACCCCGCCGCCGCCGGAGATGCGACTCGCCGAAGCTCCGCCTGACCCACTCCGGTGACCCGCCGATCTTTTCCGTGGACCGGTATAACCAAACCCTAGATCGGTTTTTCTGGTTTTTCTCGGTTTTCTTTAAAAACCCAATTTTTTTGTTTTAGTCTAGTTATTTAGACAACGCTCGCTGGTTTAGCCTCTCGAGTGAACGAGTTCGTTGGTTTAGGTTCTGTAGCGAACGTTCGTTCGGTAGAATTTCCCTTTTCTTTTTAATTCTCGGCCAGGGACCCATCCGTGAATATTTCTTCGCATATTAGTCCCTGATCTTCAATCAATCACATCTTTTTGCTCGTTGGTCCGAATCCAACGAAACCAACTCCCACTCCTTCATTAAGATCCCGTCTTTCCAGTAAAACAACTTAAACATATTTTTGAAAGTTTTAAATTTTGAATTCAAACAGATTTATATTTGAACTTTGTTTGATCGTAACTTTAGTTTTATAACTCTGTTTGAGTTGATTCATTTTGCAAATTGAAGCTCTTGACCTAAACTTTATGATAAGGCCAAATTCACCCAATTTTTGTACCGTTAGAAATTGGTTTCTGTTGCAAGAGTTAATTGTTTGTTTTCGAAGTTTTCCGAGATATTTTCTTCAATTCTTCTGCAGGAGTGCTTATGAATGCAATTGCTTGCTTATGATAGATTGAATGGAGTGTGATGAATAGTAGCATCCGGAGTTATGAGTGCGAATCATCTTCATCAACAATACAAGGCAAGTTCACATTTTGATCATACTCTTTTCTTACCCAGTTTTTATGCATTAGATACAACCCTCAAACATTGCATGAGTAGGATCTCTTAACATGTGGGTTTTGGGAAGTAGATGTTGAGGGAGAACCTATTTCCCTTTTTTATGATCAAACCCTAGGAGTTACTTATAGGTTATGCTTATACTACCATGTTATGCTCGTAGACGTGGATTGGGTTTGAGTGTATCCATGACAGATGTGCGATTGTTAATTAATGGTGAACTTAAGGTGGCTACTTAAATACACATCTGGGTGGATTGGTTGCGGGCACCTGGAGAATCCAATGTTGTCCTAGGATATCCCGGAGTACCCGTGTGATTATCCTATGGTTCGCCACCCAGGCTAAAAGGGATCATAAGATTATTCATGCTAGAAACTTCCATGTGTAGCCACAAGCTATTATGGGCTCTAGCATAGTTGAGTATGTTGCATGACCTCTTTCAGTGGTAGACTAGAAGATGTAGGGGATGTAGGTTGGTACTGTCTACCTAGAGTAAAGAGTTAATGTTTCTGAAAGACTGTGTCTTGGTCATCCGTTTCTCAAACATCATGTAGTGCGAGAAATTCAACAAAGGAGATCGAGTCTTGTGGGGAAAAGTGCGCAAACCTCTGCAGAGTGTATAGACTAATCATGATTAGCTGTGTCCTCGGTTATGGACATCTTGAGTATCTAGTACTTGAATTATTGGTTTGATCTCATCACTTTACTTAATTAATTTGTGGGGTTATAATTATTATTTTGGGATTCAGTTGGAGGAACCTTCTCAATAATTTTTTCAACCAACTTGGTAGTTAAATAAAATATACTCCTTTGTTTTAGGGAAAAATTAGCTTTATGCAAAAAATTATTAAACCTAGAGCCTCCACCAGCCAAATATGCATGTAGTGATAGTCATTATTCATCTTTATCCTATGGTGTGAATTTGCCATTACATTCAGTGTACTGACCTACACGGCTGCAATGTCTCATGTTGCAGGATTCTTATGACAAGTAAGTGATACGTTAGGGTTATGATTTCTACACTCAACTTTGCCGTTGGTGTCGATGGGAATCCACAACCTTGTTGTTACTTCCGCTATATGGATTGAGGTAATAGTATTTATGTTACTTTATACATGTGATTTACCTCTGTTATAAATCTTCGAGTACTAGGTGTGTCAGCATACAGATCCAGGGATGACACTTAAGCACAGAGACTTGATCCATTCGGGTCAGGTCGCTACAACGTATCAGCATCCCCAAGCTTGACTCCTACTCGTCCTTGAGTAGGTAAGTGATAAAAATAGAATTTTTGATGTGGAATGCTGCCTATCATGTCATATCATATCTCTTTTCTTTATAGCATGGACATTTGGACTTTTATATTGTTCAAAGCAATAGTATTGTTTTAACATGATAATTTAAATACTCAAGCATATCAACAAACAACCATGTCTTTCAAAATATCAACGCTAAAATAAGTAATCTCTAGCCCATTATGCTCAATCATTGATCCATTCATGAAACACACTCACATATTAGCTACACCCAATACTCAAGTACGATCATATTGCCTCCTAGGTGGTGCTTTTATAAGAGAAGATGGAGACTCAAATTCAAAATAAAAATTGCATAAAGTAAAAGAATGGCCCACTACTGCAGGATGCTGCTAACACGACACTACAATCAGAGACCCTTCGAGAAACTGTGTGCGATGCCATAATCGCAAATGATGGTGTATGAAAACCGTCAGAAATGTATAAAACGTTTGCGATGGAGGATGCATCAAACACGGTTAAATTTTAGTTGCGTGTGCGATGAATGGCATTTGATTCAGTTCAATTAACTGTTTACGGTGAGGAGGAACAAAAGAAACAGGCAGCCAGATGAAGGCATGTGCGATACACAACATACAGTTCACTCGGTTGAACTGTCTGTGATTAGGCAACACAAAAGAAACGGGCAGCCAGATGAAGGTGTGTGCGATATACAACATACGGTTCACTCGAATGAACTGTTTGTGATTAGGCAACACAAAAGAAACGGCCAGCCAGATCAAGGTGTGTGCGATATACGGCATGCGGTTCACTCGGATGAACTGTTTGGGTTGACACTAGAGAACGGAAATGGTTCAGCTTAACAAGACATGTGTGTTGTGCGATGGGATTGCATGCGGTTCACTCGGCCCTTTTCGTTAGTGTGTGACCTTTGTGGCAACTGTTCGCTCCCCAGGCGCCACTTCATGTACCGTGGCAACCGTCCACCGACTCTTCGCCTTTCCCTCTTGATTTGGAACTGCTATCGCACACTAGCTCTTCCTCCCTCCTCCATTTGCCTTCACCCTTCCTTCTGCCATTGTTTGATCATCTTCTCCATGGAGGGAACAAGCCGGAAATGACCCCATTATTCTTGCCCCGATCTGAATGATGACGCGGTGGAGGAACACATTGATCGGTGTGACGTCATCACCTCGGCTAGCATGGCAGGTTCGTTCAAGACCATTCTCGACTCAACTAATAACATCATTACAAGGAACCCAAGGGTCTAGGAGCAGTTTGATCTCCCCTATCTTCCTCGTCGTGACCCTACTGACTGGCGCAGGGACGAGGGAAGCCTCGCCTTGTGTAAGTTAATGCCGCTTGATAATGATACGTATGATGTTAAGATGCCATCGCTTGATGGCAAGGCTTGGGCAGGCGAAAATGGAGATTGGGTTGTTTATATTGGGTAAAATTGCGAGTGGGAACTTGTGAATGTGTACACTCATCACCGGGTTCCACTTCAAAAAATCTCAGACGACTGGCTAGAGGTTGAGTACACCGGTATTCTATGTGAGTTCAAATATGATCATGCTGACTATCGTCTACGGAAGATAGCAATTTGTCGAGTTCCCAACCGCTCTTGGGGTTATAGGAATGCTTATGTTGTCACTATCTTTGACAAGCTTGTTGCCGTCCTTCATCGTACGAATCGATGGACATTGCTCAAAAATCAGTTTCTATACACGGATGAGTACTGTGATGCAATTCAATGCGAGGGTCTTGTGTTTGCTGCCACCACTCGTGGCACTGTTTTTGCATGGAATCCTCATGATTTCGGTACGTTTGTCTTCCACCATAATTATAATTGTTTCATACACATGCATGCAGGTTAGCTAGTTTCCCTTTACTAATTAACCTTCTTATCTTTCCAAGGTCCTATGAACATTCCACCACCTATACTTGAAAATTTTATTCACGAGCATGAGGACGAGCAGGACCCATATACTCAGTGGCGCCTAGAAACTTATTCCGATGGATCACCTCTTCTTATCTGTATACGGGGAACTGCTGACGTTACTAAGGAAGCAGGTGTTGTCTCGTATGGTCGCACTCTCCGGACCTATTCCAACATCCGTTGCAGGGTATTCGGGATGGATACTGGTGTACTAGCACCAACACCTTCTCCCTGGTTCAGTATTGAAAGTCTTGGAGGAAACTCACTCTTTCTTGGACAAAACTATCCAATGATGGTGGAAGGCGATCCAGCTGCTGTTGACACAATGTTACTACCATTTATGAGAAGCATCTGTATCTATACCTCGGACATTACTATGCTTCCCTACCGTCCCAATATGGGTATTGAAATAGGCCGCTTCATCCTAGATGATCAGTCCTGCATTGGTCTCGAGATTGACAGTTGCTGGCCCTTCCCAGAGAATCAAAAGCAAGCGTTTCCAACGCTAACGAGTGGTTGAGCTGAAGTTCATTTCATCGCTTTGTTATTTTTTGTGTGAGAAAAACTTTACTAGAATGTTTTGTTGGAAATGATCTATGATCCAACGTGTATCCTCGTTGTCATTGTGGGTTGATGACTTGTTGTATGTAATCAATGGTACATTTGCATATCCGTCCATGAACTCACGCCTGCTAGTGGTGTCCACATGAACAGTGCTAGTGATTTTAGTTGCAAAAATTAGATAGTGCTTGAGGGAGTCCTGGATTAGGGGGTCTCCAGACAGCTGGACTATATCCTTTGGCCGGTCTGTTGGACCATGAAGATACAAGGTTGAAAACTTCATCTCGTGTCCGGATGGTACTTTACTTGGCGTGGAAGGCAAGTTAGGCAATACGGATATGCATACCTCCTCTTTTGTAACCGACCTGGTGTAACCCTAGCCCCCTCCGGTGTCTATATAAACCGGAGGGTTTTAGTCCATAGGACAACATACAATCATACCATAGGCTAGCTTCTAGGGTTTAGCCTCTCTGATCTCGTGGTAGATCTACTCTTGTAATACTCATATCATCAAGAACAATCAAGCATGACGTAGGGTTTTACCTCTATCAAGAGGGCCCGAACCTGGGTAAAACATCGTGTCCCCTGCCTCCTGTTACCATCCGCCTTAGACGCACAGTTCGGGACCCCCTACCCGAGATCTGCCGGTTTTGACACCGACATTGGTGCTTTCATTGAGAGTTCCACTGTGTTGCCACCATAAGGCTTGATGGATCCTTCGATCATCGCTAGGGATGCGGTCCAGGGTGAGGCTTTCCTCCCCGGACAGATCTTCATATTCGGCGGCTTTGCACAGCGGGCCAATTCTCTTGGCCATCTGGAGCAGATTGAGAGCTACGCCCCTGGCCATCAGGTCACATTTGGAAACTTGAACTACAAGGATGATATCCGCGGAGACTTGATATTCGACGGATTCGAGCCCATGCCGGACGCACCGCGCAGTCACGACGAGCAAGACGTAACTCTACCGTCGGACAGTGTTCGGGAGATCGCATCCGCAGCTACTCCGGCCTTTAATCTAGAGCAAGTCGTGCCATCCGACAGTGGAGGGATGGACCCCGCCATGGAGGTCGCACTCTCAGCGGCGATAGAGCCGGATACTGACTTCACCCCTTACGAGAGCCGTGTTGCCGAACCACTGGATTCATCCTCGGCCACGGACTCCGAGCCGCTTGTATCCGTGCCCATCGAGTCCGACTGGGCGCCGATCATGGAGTTCACCTCCGCGGATATCTTTCAGCACTCACCTTTTGGAGATGTGCTAAATTCATTAAGGTCTCTCTCCATGTTAGGAGAACCTTGGCCGAACTATGTCCTCCCAGAATGGGATGCGGACGACGAAGAAATTCGCTGCCAACCCACCACCCACTTAGTAGCCACTGTCGACGAATTAACTGACATGCTCGACTTCGGCTCCGAAGACTTCGACGGTATGGACAACGAAGCCGGAGACGAACATGATCCACTGCCCTCGGGGCACTGGACCGCCACCTCATCATATGATATATATATATATATATATATATATATATATATATATATATATATATACATGGTGGACACCCCCAAAGAAGCCAATGGGGAGGAGAAAGCGGAGGATGACCCCTCCAAGAAGCAACCCAAGCGCCGACGTCAGCGGCGCCGCTCTAAGTCCTGCCACAGTAAGAGCAGTGATACCGGCACAGGAGATAATAACACTCTGAATAGCACCGAAGACAACAACAATCCCCTCTAGCACGGCGAAGAGCTGGAGGACGAACAAGCTAGCCCTCCAGAGCAGGCAGCTGATGGAGAACCAGCGGAGGACAATTACCTGCCTCTCTCCGAAGACAAGGCGAGCCTCGATGACGACGAATTTATTGTGCCTGAGGACCCCGTCGAGCAAGAGCGCTTCAAGTGCAGGCTTATGGCCACGGAAAATAGCCTAAAGAAGAAACAACAACATCTTCAAGCTGATCAAGAGTTGCTAGCAGACAGGTGGACCGAAGTCCTTGCGGCCAAGGAGCATGAACTCGAGCTCCCATCCAAGAGTTACCTAAAACGCAGGTTGCTACCTCACCTCGAGGAGGAAGCATTCAAACCTCACTCACCAGTGTACAATGCGGCTGACCGGCCACTACGCGGCCGAGCCAGAGAGGCGTTTCAGCCCAAAGTTCAGCACGCACCCTGTCGCCACTCAGTCAAATATACTAAGGCCTGGGGCAACACAGAGGACCTGCGAGACATCTTGGACAGGAAGGAAAAAATCGCAAGGTCAATATACGAGACACGAACACATGCGCCCAAACAGGACGATGATCGTCGCGTCGGATACACCAAGAGTAAATCCGGCCGGGCCGAATATAGCAGACAAGACTCATACGAACTACGTCGGGATATAGCCCGACACAGAGGCGCCGCACACCCCTTATGCTTCACTGATGAAGTTATGAATCATGAATTCCCGGAGGGTTTTAAACCCGTAAATATCGAATCATATGACGGCACAACAGATCCCGCTGTATGGATTGAGGATTTCCTCCACATGACTCGCGGTGACGATCTACATGCCATCAAGTACCTCCCACTAAAACTCAAAGGACCAACTCGACATTGGCTGAATAGCTTGCCAGCAGATTCCGTCGGCAGTTGGGAGGATTTGGAAGATGCATTTCTTGACAACTTTCAGGACACTTATGTGCGGCCACCGGATGCTGAGGACTTGAGCCACATAACCCAGCAGCCAGGGGAATCGGCCAGACAATTCTGGACACGGTTCCTGACCAAGAAAAATCAAATCGTAGAGTGTCCGGATGCAGAAGCCCTAGCGGCATTCAAACATAACATCCACGACGAGTGGCTCGCCCGCCACCTCGGCCAGGAGAAGCCGAAATCTATGGCAGCCCTCACAACACTCATGACCCGCTTTTGCGCGGGCGAGGACAGCTGGCTGGCTCGCAGCAACAACACATCAAGTAATCCGGATACCTCGGATACCAAAGACGTTAATGGTAGGCAGTGTCATAATAGACCAAAGCGCTGCAATAACGGCGATAACACCGAAGATACGACAGTCAACGCCGGATTCAAAGGCTCTAGATCCGGTCAGCGGAAAAAGCCATTCAAAAGAAATACTCCGGCTCCGTCCAGTCTGGATCGCATACTGGATCGCTCGTGTCAAATCCACGGCACCCCTGAAAAGCCAGCCGATCACACCAACAGAGAATGCTGGGTGTTCAAGCAGGCCGGCAAGTTAAATGCCGAAAACAAGGACAAGGGGCTGCATAGCAATGACAAGGAGGAGCCCCGGCTGCCGAACCCAGGGGGACAGAAGGGGTTTCCCCCACAAGTAAAGACAGTAAACATGATATATGCAACCCACATTCCCAAGAGGGAGCAGAAGCGTGCACTAAGGGACGTCTACGCGATGGAGCCCGTCGCCCCGAAGTTCAAACCATGGTCTGCTTGTCCGATCACCTTCGATCGCAGGGACGACCCCACTAGCATCTGTCATGGCGGATTTGCCGCACTGGTCCTAGACCCCATCATTGACGGATTTCATCTCACTCGAGTCCTTATGGACG
Organism: Triticum dicoccoides; assembly: GCF_002162155.2. Lineage (NCBI taxonomy): Eukaryota > Viridiplantae > Streptophyta > Magnoliopsida > Poales > Poaceae > Triticum > Triticum dicoccoides. The sequence goes on from NC_041382.1 coordinate 224,637,277, forward strand.
GCGGCGGCAGCCTGAACCTGCTTTATCAGGATACAATGCGAAAAATGTGAATCGATCCCTCAAGGATCAAACCCATCAAAACCACCTTCAAAGGTGTCATCCCAGGTGTAGAGGCCCATTGCACAGGCTCAATCACAGTGGAAGTGATCTTTGGATCACCGGATAACTTCCGAAGCGAAGAGTTAATCTTCGACATCGTCCCGTTTCACAGTGGCTATCATGCATTGCTCGGACGGACATCATTTGCAAAATTCAATGCAGTGCTGCATTACACATACCTCAAGCTCAAGATGCCAGGTCCTCGCGGGGTCATAACAGTAAATGGAAACATAGAACGCTCGCTCCGTACGAAAGAGCACACTGCGGCCCTTGCAACAGAGGCACAAAGCAGCCTGTTCAGACAGACCTCTCATTAGGCGTTACAGCCCCCGGACACCTTCAAGCAAGTCTGGAATAATCTGCAACAGGATCGCCTGGCATGATCTGTGCTCGCCTAGCAATTCGGCCCCCGTCCCAGTCCCCGTGCAACAACAAAATTCGTGCCGCGCATACATAACTATGCATTGAAAATACCATGGCCATAGGCGGGGGCACAATCAGGACACGCCCTGCATTGTGGCTTAACCACACCAGGGGTTGTATACCTTTGACATTCCTTTTCTCTTTCAGGGCCTAACTCTTCGGAAGGCCTTTTCGGCAGTAAGACTACCAGACACATTCCGGAAGCAACAACCGAGGCGGTAAGAAGCTAAGATGAACACGGGAACCGCCAGGTGGTCTCTAGTAATACTTGATATACCCACTTTTCACTCTTTATGTGTAGCTTGCCTTGGATGGGACATTTCAAATTGTCCTACTTTCAGCTTATTGCACTACTTGTACCAGTACGCTTCGACGTATTATTCAAATAACAATGCATATTATTAATCTGTCATTGCATTATTTAAGTTTTTATCTTTCTCTTATATGTCCATCTACGACATTCCGCACCTGCGCGCTCGGGTACGGTCAGTACACCAGTGGCTCTCGTTTACCCCGTAATACGGCGCAAGAAGTCTAAACACTTTCGATAGTGCGGCACCCCAAACTTATAGCATTATACGCATCCGCTCCGAATCATGTCTTGGGTCAAATGTTGGGTTGCCCGGCTCCCATGCTTTGGTACCTTATGTTCCGCTATATCGGCTAAGGTAGCGGTGGGAGAACTACTGCGATTGTGTCCCAGTTCTTCCGGACGAGCACCTCAGTAGAGAAAGCCAAAAACTGACTGTCATGATAAGGCGAGAGACTGGTCGCTGTTCAAGAGGTCTCATGGCCTTAAAGACTTTTTCCGCTTCGGGCGAGGAGTCGGCCTTGTCCGGCTTAGGCGTGTATAGCGCCCCAAATTCGGCCTTCCGAATACCAGGGGCTTCGCCAAAAATTTAAAATCATAGACTTCTATGGCTAAGTGAGAGTGTTAAAGCATTATAGTCCGATTGCCTGGTTCGTTGCGCTGAGCACCTCCCTTGAAGGACCCAACATTGGGGTAAAGAGTGTTCAGATTTACCCCGAACACCCCAGTACTAGTTACATGGGGGCAGAAGCTGACGACTGGCCAACTCTCAGATTTTATAAATGGCCACATAGAAGGTAATATTTTAAATTAAGGAAGTGTCGCATGGCGCAAAAGAACTTGTTTCATATTACAGGATCACATGGGCATGTTCATTCAAAAATTACATCCTTGGCACACTCATCTGCCACTAAGCGGGAATCCTCCAGGACACCCTCGTAATAATTCTCAGGGCGGCGATGCTCCTTGCCCTCCAGCGGCCCTTCCTTAACCAGCTTCATGGCGTCCAGCTTCGCCTAGTGCACCTTCGCCCGGGCAAAAGCCCTGCATGCACCCTCAATGCAGACGGACCGCTTGATGACTTCAAGCCGCGGGCAGGCTTCCACAAGCCGCCTTACCAGGCCGAAGTAGCTGCCAGACAGGGGCTCGCCAGGACACATCTGGACTATAAGGCCCCTCATGGCCTATTCGGCCGCCTTGTTAAGCTCGACCAACTGCTTCAGCTGGTCGCTCAAGGGCACGGGGTGTTCGGTCCCAGTATACTGAGACCAGAACAAGTTCTCCATTGAGCTCCCCTCCTCATCCCGGTAAAACTTTGCAGCATCCAGTACACTGCGGGGAAGATCTGCAAATGCTCCTGGAGAGCTTCGAACTTAGGTAAGAAAAAGGAAAGTCTCCTTCACGTGCTTGCTTCACATAATGAATGCCTTACCCGCTGCTATCTTATTCACCGCGTCAATCTCCTGGAGGGCCTTGTGGGCTTCAGCCTTGGCGCTCCGGACGCTTTCAAGCGCCTGCGCAAGCTCGGACTCTCACGTCTTCGAGTCCAGCTCCAAGGACTCGTGCTTTTTGGCGAGATCCTCGAACTCTTGCTGCACCTCGCCTACTCGGGCTTCTTGTTTCTCCCGTTCAATGCGTTCTTTGGCCGCTTTGTCTTTGGCCTTGGACAACGCCTTCCTCAGGGTCGCCACCTTGGTCGTGGCCTCTAACAAATCCATGATGATCCTACTACTTTACACCCAAACTTCTTTTTAACTACATAGACAGGGGTATTTCTTACCTTTGTTCTCTTCGAGCTGCCTCTTGGTAAGGCCTAGCTCGTCCTTGGACCACTTCAGGTCCAGCTTTAGCGTAGCGACCTCCGCAGTACGTGCGGCAGCGGCCAACAGTGAAGCCTGCACATACACATATACATACTCTAATTAGACTCCTGAGTTATCATTTGATCCTCTATTCGGCTTTTCTTCGCGAACGCCAAACAGAGCATCAGGGGCTACTATCTATGTGGTATACTTTGTTATACTTCGATTGCTCACCTCAAAGCCTGTTAGAAGGTTGGCGCAGGCTTCGGTCAGTCCATTTTTGGCGGACTAAACCTTCTCGACCACCGCACTCATGATATTGCGGTGCTCTTCTTCGATGGAAGCGCTGCGAAGCGCTTCCAGCAGGTTGTCCGGTGCCTCTGGTTGGACAGAAGACACTGGCACGGATGGTTGGCCCCCCTTGATGGGGGACCGCCTGCCGGAGTCCGGAACCATTGAGGTTTCCGGCGCAGTGTCCGGCTGGGGCCCGAACTCGAAGCCCGTAGGAGCCTCGCTCCCTTGGTACCCAGGGTCCGGGAAGTCGCCGCGAGGCGCCCCTAGGACCACCTCCCCTTGGCTCGGTGCCTTTTTAGACAACACCTCGGCGTTGTCCGTAGGGCGAGGGGTGGAGTCGGTCGGAAGAGAACCGTTATTCATATCCGATGAGTCCAAAGAGCCTCTCGATGAGGGTACATCGATATGAGCTCAGGACGAACTACACAATCATTTTCAGCATGAGGAAAGGCAGTACAATAAAACATATCATGAAGTGCTATGGTGTCCGGACACTTACGACTTCGCCAGGGGCTTATCCCTGGGTAGCCACTCGTCGCCGCTTTCGGCGGCTGTCATGGCACAGTCCGGAAGGAGGCTCCTTCCCTTCTTGGACCCTTCGGCCTCCCCAGATGGGTCAGCCTTCCTTTTCTTGTCTCCCCTGGCTGGGGGGGGGGACTTTTCTCCTCCTCCCCCTTTCCATGGGAGGAGTGCGCGTCGGAGTCATCGTCCGATGACTCCGATACAACCTTGCACTAGAGACCCTTTCGGGCCCCCGTGGCCTTCTTCTTGGTCTTTTCTGACACCTCGTAGGGTGCCGGAGTCAGCATCTTCGTCAGAAGAGAGTCTGCAGGATCTTCGGGCAGCGGGGCTGGGCTATGGAGCTGCTCCGCCGTCTCTATCCAGTCCTGTTAACGACATGGAAGTTCAGATCCTACACACAACTAAACCGGGGCTAATAAATACCCTGAGAAATATAAAAATCTTACCGGATTGGTGCGGCGCTTTGCGCTGAGTCCGCGGTCTGCTACGTCTTGAGCTTGCGTTGGTTTTCCCCGAAGAGGAAGGGATGATGCAGCAGAGTAGCGTAAGTATATCCCTCAGTTTTTGAGAACCAAGGTATCAATCCAGTAGGAGGCCATGCTCAAGTCCCTCGTACCTGCACAAAGTGATAGCTACTCGCAACCAACGCGATTAGGGGTTTTCAATCCCTTCACGGTCACTTACGAGAGTGAGATCTGATAGATATAATATTTTTGGTATTTTGGGTATAAAGATGCAAAGTAAAAGTAAAAGAAAACTAAAAATCAAAGCAAGATTAATGTGATGGATATTGATATGATGAGAATAGACCTGGGGGCCATAGGTTTCACTAGTGGCTTCTCTCAAGAGCATAAGTATTCTACGGTGGGTGAACAAATTACTGTTGAGCAATTGACAGAATTGAGCATAGTTATGAGAATATCTAGGCATGATCATGTATATAGGCATCACGTCTGTGACAAGTAGATCGAAACGATTCTGCATCTACTACTATTACTCCACTCATCGACCGCTATCCAGCATGCATCTAGAGTATTAAGTTAAAAACAGAATAACGCCTTAAGCAAGATGACATGATGTAGAGAGATAGATTCATGCAATATGAAATAAACCACATCCTGTTATCCTCGATGGCAACGATACAATACGTGCCTTGCTGCCCCTTCTGTCACTGGGTAAGGACACCGCAAGATCAAACCCAAAGCTAAGCACTTCTCCCATGGCAAGAACTACCAATCTAGTAGGCCAAACCAAACGGATAATTTGAAGATACTTGCAAAGATAACCAATCATACATAAAAGAATTCAGAGAAGATTCAAATATTATTCATAGATAGACTTGATCATAAACCCACAATTCATCGGTCTTAACAAACACACTGCAAAAAGAAGATTACATGAATAGATCTCCACAAGAGAGGGGGAGAACTTTGTATTGAGATTCAAAGAGAGAGAAGAAGCCATCTAGCTACTAACTATGGACCCGAAGGTCTGAGGTAAACTACTCACACTTCATCGGAGGGGCTAGGATGATGTAGAAGCCCTCCGTGATGACGGCCATCTTCAGGCGGAGCTCCGGAACAGGCCCCAAGATGAGATCTCGTGGATACAGAAAGTTGCGGCGGTGGAATTATGTTTTTGGCTCCCGTTCTGATCGTTTGGGGGTACGTGTGTATATATAGGAGGAAGAAGAACACCGGAGGAGCAACGAGGGGCCCATGAGGCAAGGGGGCGCGCCCTAGGGGGGGCGCCCCCCACCCTCGTGACCGCCTCTTTTGTTCCTTGGAGCAGGGTCCAAGTCTCCTGGATCACGTTCAGTGAGAAAATCACGTTGCCGAAGATTTTATTCCGTTTGGACTCCGTTTGATATTCTGTTTCTTTGAAACACTGAAATAGGAAAAAACAACAAATTCTGGGCTGGGCCTCCGGTTAATAGGTTAGTCCCAGAAATAATATAAAAGTGTAAAATAAAGCCCAATATAGTCCAAAACAGTAGATAATATAGCATGGAGCAATCAAAAATTATAGATATGTTGGAGACATATCAGGCATCCCCAAGCTTAATTCTTGCTCGTCCTCGAGTAGATTAGAAAGATTCAAGACAAAAGTTTATATTGACATAAAAATAATAATACTTCAAGCATACTAACAAAGCAATTATGTCTTCTCAAAATAACATGGCCAAAGAAAGTTATCCCTACAAAATCATATATTCTGGCTATGCTCCATCTTCACCACACAAAGTATTTAAATCATGCACAACCCCGATGACAAGCCAAGCAATTATTTCATACTCTAACTTTTTCAAAACCTTTTCAATATTCACGCAATACATGAGCGTGAGCCATGGATATAACACTATAGGTGGAATAGAATGGTGGTTGTGGAGAAGACAAAAAGGAGGGGAAGATAGTCTCACATCAACTAGGTGTTGGGGAACGTAGCAGAAATTCAAAATTTTCCTACGTGTCACCAAGATCTATCTATGGAGAGACCAGCAACGAGTAGAAAGAGAGTGCATCTACATACCCTTGTAGATCGCTAAGCGGAAGCGTTCAAGTGAACGGGGTTGATGGAGTCGTACTCGTCGTGATTCAAATCACCGATGATCCTAGTGCCGAACGGACGGCACCTCCGCGTTCAACACACGTACAGCCCGGTGACGTCTCCCACGCCTTGATCCGGCAAGGAGAGAGGGAGAGGTTGAGGAAGACTCCATCCAACAGCAGCACAACAGCGTGGTGGTGGTGGAGGAGCGTGGCAATCCAGCAGGGCTTCGCCAAGCACCATGGGAGAGGAGGAGTAGGGAGAGAGGTAGGGCTGTGCCAGAACTTCGTGTATAGCTCCCATGCGCCTCCCCACTATATATAGGGGTGGAGGGGCTGGTTTCTTGCCCTCCAAGTCCATTGGGGCGTTGGCCAAGGTGGGAGGAAAGAAATCTCATTATTTCCTTCCCCACCGATTGTTATCCCCCCTTTTTAGGGATCTTGATCTTATCCCTTCGGGATATGATCTTATTCCTTCTAAGGGGCGATCTTGGTGCGCCTTGACCAGGGGTGTGGGGCCTTGCCCCCACTACCCACGTCCATGTGGGTCCCCCCATGCAGGTGGGCCCCACTCCGGAACCTTCTAGAACCTTCCCGGTACAATACCGAAAAATCCTGAACATTTTCCGGTGGCCAAAATAGGACTTCCCATATATAAATCTTTACCTCCGGGCCATTCCGGAACTCCTCGTGACGTCCGGGATCTCATCCGGGACTCCGAACAACATTCGGTAACCACATACAAACTTCCTTTATAACCCTAGCATCATCGAACCTTAAGTGTGTAGACCCTACGGGTTCGGGAGACATGTAGACATGACCGAGACGTTCTCCGGTCAATAACCAACAGCGGGATCTGCATACCCATGATGGCTCCCACATGTTCCACGATGATCTCATCGGATGAACCACGATGTCAAGGACTTAATCAATCCCGTATTCAATTCCCTTTGTCTATCGGTATGTTACTTGCCCGAGATTCGATCGTCGGTATCCAATACCTTGTTCAATCTCGTTACCGGCAAGTCACTTTACTCGTTCCATAACACATCATCCCATGATCAACTCCTTGGTCACATTGCGCATATGATGATGTCCTATCGAGTGGGCCCAGAGATACCTCTCCGTTTACACGGAGTGACAAATCCCAGTCTCGATCCGCATAAAACAATAGATACTTTCGGAGATACCTGTAGTGCACCTTTATAGTCACCCAGTTACGTTGTGACGTTTGATACACCCAAAGCACTCCTACGGTATCCAGGAGTTACACGCTCTCATGGTCGAAGGAAGAGATACTTGACATTGGCAAAGCTCTAGCAAATGAACTACACGATCTTTTGTGCTAGTCTTAGGATTGGGTCTTGTCCATCACATCATTCTCCTAATGATGTGATCCCGTTATCAACGACATCCAATGTCCATAGCCAGGAAACCATGACTATCTGTTGATCACAACGAGCTAGTCAACTAGAGGCTCACCAGGGACATATTGTGGTCTATGTATTCACACGTGTATTACGATTTCCGGATAATACAGTTATAGCATGAATAAAAGACTATTATCATGAACAAAGAAATATAATAATAACACTTTTATTATTGCCTCTAGGGCATATTTCCAACAGTCTCCCACTTGCACTAGAGTCAATAATCTAGTTCACATCACCATGTGATTAACACTGACAGGTCACATCACCATGTGACCAACATCCAAAGAGTTTACTAGTGTCACTAAACTAGTTCACATCATCATGTGATCAAGACTCAATGAGATCTGGGGTTTGGTCATGTTCTGCTTGTGAGAGAGGTTTTAGTCAACGGGTCTGAACCTTTCAGATCCGTGTGTGCTTTACAAATCTCTATGTCATCTCCTAGATGTAGCTCCCACGTTCTATTTGGAGCTATTCCAAATAACTGTTCTAGTTGGAGCTATTCTAAATTATTGCTCCATTATATGTATCCGGTCTCTCTATTCAGAGCTATCCGGATAGGTGTCAAGCTTGCATCGACATAACCCTTTACGACGAACTCTTTTACCACCTCCATAATCGAGAAAATTCCTTAGTCCACTAGTTACTAAGGATAACTTTGACCGCTGTCCTGTGAGCCATTCTTGGATCACTCTTGTACCCCTTGACTGACTCATGGCAAGGCACACTTCAGGTGCGGTACACAGCATAGCATACTGAAGAGCCTACGTCTTAAGCATAGGGGACGACCTTCGTCCTTTCTCTCTATTCTGCCGTGGTCGAGCTTTAAGTCTTAACTTCGTACCTTACAACTCAGGCAAGAACTCCTTCTTTGACTGGTCCATCTTGAACACCTTCAAGATCATGTCAAGGTATGTGCTCATTTGAAAGTATTATTAAGCATTTTGATCTATCCTTATAGATCTTGATGGTCAATGTTCAAGTAGCTTAATCCAGGCTTTCCATTGAAAAACACTTTCAAAATAACCCTATATGCTTTCCAGAAATTCTATGTCATTTCTGATCAACAATATGTCAACAACATATACTCATCAGAAATTCTATAGTGCTCCCACTCACTTCTTTGGAAATACAAGTTTCTCATAAACTTTGTACAAACCCAAAATTTTTGATCATCATCAAAGCATACATTCCAACTCCGAGATGCTCACTCCAGTCCTTAGAAGGATTGCTGGAGCTTTGCATACTTATTAGCATCTTTCGGGATTGACAAAACCTTCCGGTTGTATCACATACAACCTTTCCTCATTAAAATCGTCGAGGAAACAATGTTTTGACATCCTATCTGCAAGATTTCATAAATAATGCAGTAATCGCTAATATAATTCCAACAGACTCTTAGCATCGCTACGAGTGAGAAAATCTCATCGTAGTCAACTCCTTGAACTTGTCGGAAAACATCTTAACGACAAGTCAAGCTTTCTTAATGGTGACATTTACCATCATTGTCCGTCTTCCTTTTGAAATCCATCTGTACTCATTAGCCTTACGACCATCGAGCCGTTCTGCCAAAGTCTACACTTTGTTTTCATACATGGATCCTCTCTCGGATTTTATGGCCTCAAGCCATTTATCGGAATCCAGGCCCACCATCGCTTCTCCATAGCTCGTAGGTTCATTGTTGTCTAGCAACATGACCTTCAAGACAGGATTACGTACCACTCTGAAGTAGTACGCATCCTTGTCATCCTACGAGGTTTGGGAGTGACTTGATCCGAAGTTTCATGATCAATATCATAAGCTTCCACTTCAATTGGTGTAGGTGCCACAGGAACAACTCCCTGTGCCCTGTCACACACTAGTTGAAGAGACGGTTCAATAACCTCATCAAGTCTCCACCATCCTCCCACTCAATTCTTTCGAGAGAAACTTTTCCTCGAGAAAGGACCCGATTCTAGAAACAATCCATATTGCTTTCCGATCTGAATTAGGAGGTATACCCAACTGTTTTGGGTTTCCTATGAAGATGCATTTTATCCGCTTTGGGTTCGAGCTTATCAACCTGAAACTTTTTCACATAAGCGTTGCAGCCCCAAACCTTTAAGAAACGACAACTTAGGTTTCTCTAAACCATAATTCATACGGTGTCATCTCAACGGAATTACGTGGTGCCCTATTTAAAGTGAATGTGGTTGTCTCTAATGCCTAACCCATGGACAATAGTGGTAATTTGATAAGAGACATCATGGTACGCACCATATCCAATAGGGTGCAACTATGATGTTCGGACACACCATCACACTATGGTGTTCCAGGCGGTATTAATTGCGAAACAATTTCCACAATGTCTTAATTGTGTGCCAAAACTCGTAACTTAGATATTCACATCATAGACATTTTATCCTCTTGTCACAATGATCTTCTACTTCACTCTGAAATTACTTGAACCATTCAATAATTCAGACTTGTATTTCATCAAGTAAATATTCTCAACATCTACTCGAATCATCTGTGAAGTAAGATCATAACGATATTCACTGCATGCCTCAGCACTCATTGGATTGGATACATCAAAATGTGTTACTTCCAACAAGTTGCTATCTTGTTCCATCTTACTGAAAACGAGGCTTTTCAGTCATCTTGCCCATGTGGTATGATTTGCATATCTCAAGTGATTCAAAATCAAGTGAGTCCAAACGATCCATCTGCATGGAGTTTCTTCATGCGTATACACCAATAGACATGGTTCGCATGTCTCAAAATTTTCTAAAACGAGTGAGTCCAAAGATCCATCAACATGGAGCTTCTTCATGCGTTTTATACCATTATGACTTACATGGCAGTGCCACAAGTAAGTGGTACTATCATTACTATCTTATATCTTTTGGCATGAAAATGTGTATCATTACGATCGAGATTCAATAAACCATTCCTTTAGGTGCAAGACCATTGAAGGTTTTATTCAAATAAATAGAGTAATCATTATTCTCCTTAAATGAATAACGTATTGCGATAGACATAATCCAATCATGTCTATGCTCAACGCAAGCACCAAATGACAATTATTCAGGTTTAATACTAATCTTGATGGTAGAGGGAGCGTGCGATGTTTGATCACATCAAACTTGGAAACACTTCCAACACATATCGTTAGCTCACCTTTAGCTAGTCTCCGTTTATTCCGTAGCTCTTTATTTCGAGTTACTAACACTTAGCAACCGAACCGGTATCTTATACCCTGGTGCTACTAGGAGTACTAGTAAAGTACACATTAACATAATGTATATCCAATATACTTCTATCGACCTTGCCAGCCTTCTTATCTACCAAGTATCTAGGGTAATTCTGCTCTAGCGGCTATTCCCCTTATCACAGAAGCACTTAGTCTCGGGTTTGGGTTCAACCTCGGGTTTCTTCACTGGTGCAGTAGCTGATTTGCCGTTTCATGAAATATCCCTTTGTTCCCTTGCCCTTCTTGAAACTAGTGGTTTCACCAACCATCAACAATTGATGCTCCTTCTTGATTTCTACTTTCGCAGTGTCAAACATCATGAATATTTCAAGGATCATCATATCTATCCCTGATATGTTATAGTTAATCACGAAGCTCTAGCAGCTTGGTGGCAATGACTTTGGGGAAACATCACTATCTCATCTGGAGGATCAACTCCCACTCGATTCAAGTGATTGTTGTGCTCAGACAATCTGAGCACAAGCTCAACGATTGAGCTTTTCTCCCTTAGTTTGCAGGCTAAGAAAATCGTCGGAGGTCTTATACCTCTTGACGTGGGCACGAGCCTGAAATCCCAATTTCAGCCCTCGAAACATCTCATATGTTCCGCGACGTTTCCAAAACGTCTTTGGTGCCTCTACTTAAACCATTTAATTGAACTATCACGTAGTTATCAAAACGTGTATGTCCGATGTTCGCAACATCGACAAACGACGTTGGGGTTCAGCACACTGAGCGGTGCATTAAGGACATAAGCTTTCTACTGATCGCATAATCGCTACTATCAACTTTCAACTATATTTTCTCTAGGAACATATCTAAACAGTGGAACTAAAGCGCGAGCTTACGACATAATTTGCAAAAGGTCTTTTGACTATGTTCAGGATAATTAAGTTCATCTTATGAACTCCCACTCAGATAGACATCCCTCTGGTCATCTAAGTGATCACATGATCCGAGTCAACTAGCCCGTGTCCGATCATCACGTGAGACGGACTAGTTAACGTCGGTGAACATCTTCATGTTGATCGTATCTACTATACGACTCATGCTCGACCTTTCGGTCTCCGTGTTCCGAGGCCATGTCTGCACATGCTAGGCTCGTCAAGTTAACCCTAAGTGTTTTCGCTGTGTAAAACTGTCTTACACCCGTTGTATGTGAACGTAAGAATCCATCACACCCGATCATCACGTGGTGCTTAGAAGCGACGAACTGTAGCAACGGTGCACAGTTAGGGGAGAACACTTCTTGAAATTTTGTAAGGGATCATCTTATTTACTACCGTCGTCCTAAGCAAACAAGATGCATAAACATGATAAACATCACATGCAATCAAATAGTGACATGATATGGCCAATATCATTTTGCTCCTTTTGATCTTCATCTTCGGGGCTCCATGATCATCATCGTCACCGGCACGACACCAGGATCTCCATCATCATGATCTCCATCATCGTGTCTTCATGAAGTTGTCACGCCAACGACTACTTCTACTTCTATGACTAACGCGTTTAGCAATAAAGTAAAGTAGTTTACATGGCGTTCTTCAATGACACGCAGGTCATACAATAAATAAAGACAACTCCTATGGCTCCTGCCGGTTGTCATACTCATCGACATGCAAGTCGTGAATCCTATTACAAGAACATGATCAATCTCATACATCACATATCATTCATCACATTCTTCTTGGCCATATCACATCACATAGCATACCCTGCAAAAACAAGTTAGACGTCCTCTAATTGTTGTTGCATGTTTTACGTGGCTGCTATGGGTTTCTAGCAAGAACGTTTCTTACCTACGCAAGACCACAACGTGATATGCCAATTGCTATTTACCCTTCATAAGGACCCTTTTCATCGAATCCGTTCCGACTAAAGTGGGAGAGACTGGCACCCGCTAGCCACCTTATGCACCAAGTGCATGTCAATCGGTGGAACCTGTCTCACGTAAGAGTACGTGTAAGGTCGGTTCGGGCCGCTTCATCCCACAATACCGTCGAAACAAGATTGGACTAGTAACGGTAAGCATATTGAACAACATCAACACCCACAACTACTTTGTGTTCTACTCGTGCAAAGAATCTACGCAATAGACCTATCTCATGATGCCACTATTGGGGAACGTAGCAGAAATTCAAAATTTTCCTACGTGTCACCAAGATCTATCTATGGAGAGACCAGCAACGAGTAGAAAGAGAGTGCATCTACATACCCTTGTAGATCGCTAAGCGGAAGCGTTCAAGTGAACGGGGTTGATGGAGTCTTACTCGTCGTGATTCAAATCACCGATGATCCTAGTGCCGAACGGACGGCACCTCCGCGTTCAACACACGTACAGCCCGGTGACGTCTCCCACGCCTTGATCCGGCAAGGAGAGAGGGAGAGGTTGAGGAAGACTCCATCCAACAGCAGCACAACGGCGTGGTGGTGGTGGAGGAGCGTGGCAATCCAGCAGGGCTTCGCCAAGCACCATGGGAGAGGAGGAGTAGGGAGAGAGGTAGGGCTGTGCCAGAACTTCGTGTATAGCTCCCATGCGCCTCCCCACTATATATAGGGGTGGAGGGGCTGGTTTCTTGCCCTCCAAGTCCATTGGGGCGTTGGCCAAGGTGGGAGGAAAGAAATCTCATTATTTCCTTCCCCACCGATTGTTATCCCCCCTTTTTAGGGATCTTGATCTTATCCCTTCGGGATATGATCTTATTCCTTCTAAGGGGGGATCTTGATGCGCCTTGACCAGGGGTGTGGGGCCTTGCCCCCACTACCCACGTCCATGTGGGTCCCCCCATGCAGGTGGGCCCCACTCCGGAACCTTCTAGAACCTTCCCGGTACAATACCGAAAAATCCCGAACATTTTCCGGTGGCCAAAATAGGACTTCCCATATATAAATCTTTACCTCCGGACCATTCCGGAACTCCTCGTGACGTCCGGGATCTCATACGGGACTCCGAAAAACATTCGGTAACCACATACAAACTTCCTTTATAACCCTAGCGTCATCGAACCTTAAGTGTGTAGACCCTACGGGTTCGGGAGACATGTAGACATGACCGAGACGTTCTCCGGTCAATAACCAACAGCGGGATCTGGATACCCATGATGGCTCCCACATGTTCCACGATGATCTCATCAGATGAACCACGATGTCAAGGACTTAATCAATCCCATATTCAATTCCCTTTGTCTATCGGTATGTTACTTGCCCGAGATTCGATCGTCGGTATCCAATACCTTGTTCAATCTCGTTACCGGCAAGTCACTTTACTCGTTCCGTAACACATCATCCCGTGATCAACTCCTTGGTCACATTGCGCATATGATGATGTCCTACCGAGTGGGCCCGGAGATACCTCTCCGTTTACACGGAGTGACAAATCCCAGTCTCGATCCGCATAAAACAATAGATACTTTCGGAGATACCTGTAGTGCACCTTTATAGTCACCCAGTTACGTTGTGACGTTTGATACACCCAAAGCACTCCTACGGTATCCAGGAGTTACACGCTCTCATGGTCGAAGGAAGAGATACTTGACATTGGCAAAGCTCTAGCAAATGAACTACACGATCTTTTGTGCTAGTCTTAGGATTGGGTCTTGTCCATCACATCATTCTCCTAATGATGTGATCCCGTTATCAATGACATCCAATGTCCATAGCCAGGAAACCATGACTATCTGTTGATCACAACGAGCTAGTCAACTAGAGGCTCACTAGGGACATATTGTGGTCTATGTATTCACACGTGTATTACGATTTCCGGATAATACAGTTATAGCATGAATAAAAGACAATTATCATGAACAAGGAAATATAATAATAATACTTTTATTATTACCTCTAGAGCATATTTCCAACACTAGGCGTATCAATGGGCTATGGAGATGCCCATCAATAGATATCAATGTGAGTGAGTAGGGATTGCCATGCAACGGATGCACTAGAGCTATAAATGTATGAAAACTCAACAAAAGAAACTAGTGGGTGTGCATCCAACTTGCTTGCTCATGAAGACCTAGGGCAATTTTGAGGAAACCCATCATTGGAATATACATGCCAAGTTCTATAATGTAAAATTCCCACTAGTATATGAAAGTGACAACATATGAGACTCTCTATATGAAGAACATGGTGATACTTTGAAAAACAAGTCTGGAAAAAAGGATAGTAGCATTGCCCCCCTTTTTATGGGCCTTTTTTTTCTTTGGCCTTTCTCTTTTTTTATTGGGACAATGCTCTATTGAATTATGGTCATCACACTTTTATTTATTTACAACTCAATGATTACAACTCTATTCTTAAACAAAGTATGACTCTATATGAATGCCTCCGACGGTGTACCGGGATATGCAATGAATCAAGAGTGACAAGTATGAAGAAATTATGACCGGTGGCTTTGCCACAAATACTATGTCAACTACATGATCATGCTAAGAAATATGACAATGATGAATGTGTCATGATGAACTATATGGTGGAAAGTTGCATGTCAATATATCTCAGAATGGTCATGTAAATGCCATAATAGGTAGGTATGGTGGCTGTTTTGAGGAAGGTATAAGGTAGGTGTATGATACCGGCGAAAGGTGCACGGTATTAGAGAGGCTAGCAAAGGTGGAAGGGTGAGAGTGCGTATAATCCATGGACTCAACATTAGTCATAAAGAACTCATATACTTATTGCAAAAATCTAGAAGTTATCAAAGCAAAGTATTACGCGCATGCTCCTAGGGGGATAGATTGGTAGGAAAAGACCATCGCTCGTCCTCGACCGCCACTCATAAGGAAGACAATCAATAAATAAATCATGCTCCGACTTCGTTACATAACGGTTCACCATACGTGCATGCTATGGTAATCACAAACCTTAACACAAGTATTCTTTAAATTCACAACTACTCAACTAGCATAACTTTAATATTATCACCTCCATATCTCAAAACAATTATCATGCTTCAATCTTTTCTTAGTATTCAACACACTCAAAAGAAAGTTTCACAAATCTTGAATACCAAGCATATTATTATTAAGCAAATTACCATGCTATTAAGAGACTCTCAAAATAATTTAAGTGAAGCATGAGAGATCAATAGTTTCTTTAAAACAAATCCACCACCGTGCTCTAAAAGATCTAAGTGAAGCACATAGAGAAAAATTACAACGCTCAAAAGATATAAGTGAAGCACATAGAGCAAAATTATCTAGCTCAAAAGATATAAGTGAAGCACATAGAGCAAAACTACTTAGCTCAAAAGATATAAGTGAAGCACATAGAGTATTCTATCAAATTTTAATTCATGTATGGCTCTCTCAAAAGGTGTGTACAGCAAGGATGATTGTGGCATACTAAGACACAAAGACACAAATAATACAAGATGCTCCAAGCAAAACACATATCATGTTGGTGAATAAAAATATAGCTCCAAGTAAATTACCGATGGAAGTGGACGAAAGAGGGGATGCCTTCCGGGGCATCCCCAAGCTTTGACTTTTTGGTGTCCTTGGATCATCTTGGGGGTGCCATGGGCATCCCCAAGCTTAGGCTCTTTCCACTCCTTGTTCCATGATCCATCAAAAGAATTCACCCAAAACTTGAAAACTTCACAACACAAAACTCAAAATAGAAAACTCGTGAGCTCCGTTAGCGAAAGAAAACAAAAGACAACTTCAAGGTACTGTGATGAACTCATTCTTTATTTATATTGGTGTTTAACCTACTGTATTCCAACTTCTATATGGATTATAAACTATTTTACTAGCCATAGATTCATCAAAATAAGCAAACAACACACGAAAAACAGAATCTGTCAAAAACAGAACAGTCTGTAGTAATCTGTAGCTAGCGCGAGATCTGGAACCCGGAAAATTTTAAAATAAATTGATGGACGTGAGGAATTTATCTATTAATCATATGAAAAAAGAATTAACTAAATATCACTGTTCAAATAAAAATGACAGCAGTTCTCATGAGCACTAAAGTTTCTGTTTTTTACAGCAAGTTCAACAAGACTTTCCCCAAGTGTTCCCAACGGTTCTACTTGGCACAAACACTAATTAAACACAAAAAACACAACCAAAACAGAGGCTAAATAATTTATTTATTACTAAGCAGGAGAAAAAAAAGCAAGGAATAAAAATAAAATTGGGTTGCCTCCCAACAAGCGCTATCGTTTAACGCCCCTAGCTAGGCATAAAAGCGAGGATAGATCTAGGTATTGCCATCTTTGGTAGGCAATACATAAGTGGCTCTCATGATAGTTTCATATGGTAATTTTATTTTCTTTCTTAGTAAGTGTTCCATGCCCTTTTTTAATGGAAATTGAAATCTAATATTCCCTTCCTTCATATCAATAATTGCACCAACCGTTCTAAGGAAAGGTGTACCAAGAATAATAGGGCAAGAAGGATTGCAATCTATATCAAGAACAATGAAATCTACGGGCACATAATTCCTATTTGCAACAATAAGAACATCATTAATCCTTCCCATAGGTTTCTTAATAGTGGAATCCGCAAGATGCAAGTTTAGAGAGCAATCATCAAAATTACGGAAATCTAGCAAATCACACAAAGTCTTCGGAATAGTAGAGACACTAGCACACAAATCACACAAAGCATAAAAATCATGATCTTTAATTTAATTTTAGTAGTTGATTCCCACTCATCATAGAGTTTTCTAGGGATAGAAACTTTCAACTCAAGTTTTTCTTCATAAGATTGCATCAAGGCATCAACAATATGTTCAGTGAAGGCTTTATTTTGACTATAAGCCTGTGGAGAATTTAGCACGGATTGCAACAAGGAAATACAATCAATTAAAGAGAAACTTTCGTAATTAAATTCCTTGAAATCCAATATAGTGGGTTTAGCAACATCTAGATTTTTATTTCTTTCAATCCCACTTTCATCAATTTCATCATTAAGATCTAAATACTCCGAATTTTTAGAACACCTTCTAGGTAAAGGAAGATCATATTCAGTTTCATCAAGATTCATATTGCAAAATAAAGATTTAATAGGTGACACATCAATAACTTTTAGATCTTCATCTTGATTTTCATAGGTATTGGAAGAAGACGCTTTAATAAAGGCATCTTTGGAAGCACGCATCCTAGCGGTTCTTTCCTTGCACTCATCAATGGAAATTCTCATGGCTTTGAGAGACTCATTGATATCATGCTTAGGAGGAATAGATCTAAGATTTAAAGAATCAACCTCAAGAGAAATTCTATCAAGGTTCCTAGCCAAATCATCAACTTTAGGCAATTTCTCCTCAATCAAAGCATTAAAATTCTTTTGTGAATTCATAAACTCTTTAACACTATTCTCAAATTCAGAGGGCATCTTATTATAATTTCCATAAGAGTTGTTGTAGGAATTACCATAATTATTAGAAGGATTACTAGGATATGGCCTAGGATTAAAATTCCCTCTATAAGCGTTGTTACCAAAATTATTCCTACCAACAAAATTCACATACATAGATTCATTGTTATTCTCAATCAATGTAGACAAAGGCATATCATTAGGATAAGAAGAAACACTCTTAGTAGAAAATAATTTCATAAGTTCATCCATCTTTCCACTCAACACAATAATTTCTTCTATCGCATGCACTTTTCTATTAGAAGATCTTTCAGTATGACATTGAGAATAATTAACCATAATATTATCTAGGAGTTTAGTAGCATCTCCTAAAGTGATTTCCATAAAAGTGCCTCCCCCGGCCGAATCTAAAAGATTTCTAGAAGCAAAATTCAATCCGGCATAAAATTTTTGTATGATCATCCACAAATTCAAACCATGAGTAGGCCAATTACGTATCATTAATTTCATTCTCTCCCAAGCTTGTGCAACATGTTCATGATCAAGTTGTTTAAAGTTCATAATATCGTTTCTAAGAGAGATGACCTTAGTGGGAGGAAAGTACTTAGAGATAAAAGCATCTTTGCACTTGTTCCATGAAACAATACTATTCTTAGGCAAAGATGAAAACCAAGCTTTAGCACGATCTCTAAGCGAAAAAGGAAATAGCTTCAATTTAACAACATCATTATTGACATCTTTTTTCTTTTGCATATCACATAAATCAACGAAGCTATTCAGATGAGTAGCGGCATCTTCACTAGGAAGGCCGGCGAATTGATCTTTCATAACAAGATTCAACAAAGCAGTATTAATTTCACAAGATTCAACATCGGTAAGAGGAGCAATCGGAGTGCTAAGGAAATCATTATTATTGGTATTGGTGAAGTCACACAATTTGGTAGTATCTTGAGCCATCGCGACAAACAAGCAATCTAACACACGAGCAAACAAAAAGGCAAGCGGGCAAAAAAAGGCAAATAGAGAGGGAGGATAGGGAGAGAGAGGGCGAATAAAACGGCAAGGGTGAATTGGGGGGAGAGGAAAACGAGAGGCAAATGGCAAATAATGTAATGCGAGAGATAGGGATTGTGATGGGTACTTGG
Organism: Triticum dicoccoides; assembly: GCF_002162155.2. Taxonomy (NCBI): domain Eukaryota; kingdom Viridiplantae; phylum Streptophyta; class Magnoliopsida; order Poales; family Poaceae; genus Triticum; species Triticum dicoccoides. The sequence goes on from NC_041382.1 coordinate 224,656,411, forward strand.
TATGTTGACTTTTTGCGTAGACTCCCCGGCAACGGCTCCAGAAATCCTTCTTGCTACATCTTGAGCTTGCGTTGGTTTTCCCCGAAGAGGAAGGGATGATGCAGCAGAGTAGCGTAAGTATTTGCCTTAGTTTTTGAGAACCAAGGTATCAATCCAGTAGGAGGCCACGCTCAAGTCCCTCGTACCTGCACAAAGCGATAGCTACTCGCAACCAACGCGATTAGGGGTTGTCAATCCCTTTACGGTCACTTACGAGAGTGAGATCTAATAGATATAATATTTTTGGTATTTTTGGTATAAAGATGCAAAGTAAAAGTAAAAGAAAATTAAAAAGCAAAGCAAGATTAAAGTGATGGAGATTGACACGATGAGAATAGACCCGGGGCCATAGGTTTCACTAGTGGCTTCTCTCAAGAGCATAAGTATTCTACGGTGGGTGAACAAATTACTGTTGAGCAATTGACAGAATTGAGCATAGTTATGAGAATATCTAGGCATGATCATGTATATAGGCATCACGTCCGTGACAAGTAGATCGAAATGATTCTGCATCTACTACTATTACTCCACTCATCGACCGCTATCCAACATGCATCTAGAGTATTAAGTTAAAAACAGAGTAACGCTTTAAGCAAGATGACATGATGTAGAGAGATAGATTCATGCAATATGAAATAAACCGCATCTTGTTATCCTCGATGGCAACGATACAATACGTGCCTTGCTGCCCCTTCTGTCACTGGGTAAGGACACCGCAAGATCGAACCCAAAGCTAAGCACTTCTCCCATGGCAAGAACTACCAATCTAGTTGGCCAAACCCAACGGATAATTAGAAGAGACTTGCAAAGATAACCAATCATACATAAAAGAATTCAGAGAAGATTCAAATATTATTCATAGATAGACTTGATCATAAACCCACAATTCATCAGTCTCAACAAACACACCGCAAAAAGAAGATTACATCGAATAGATCTCCACAAGAGAGGGGGAGAACTTTGTATTGAGATTCAAAGAGAGAGAAGAAGCCATCTAGATACTAACTATGGACCTGAAGGTCTGAGGTAAACTACTCACACTTCATCGGAGGGGCTAGGATGATGTAGAAGCCCTCCGTGATGACGGCCCTCTTCCGGCGGAGCTCCGGAACAGGCCCCAAGATGAGATCTCGTGGATACAGAAAGTTGCGGTGGTGGAATTAGGTTTTCGGCTCCTGTTCTGATGGTTTGGGGTATGTGTGTATATATAGGAGGAAGAAGTACGCCAGAGGAGCAACGAGGGGCCCATGAGACAGGGGGGTGCGCCCTAGGGGGGAGCCCCCACCCTCATGACCGCCTCTTTTGTTCCTTGGAGCAGGGTCCAAGTCTCCTGGATCACGTTCGGTGAGAAAATCACGTTCTCGAAGATTTTATTCCGTTTGGACTCTGTTTGATATTCCGTTTCTTCGAAACACTAAAATAGGCAAAAAACAGCAATTCTGGGCTGGGTGTAGCGACCAGACCTCAAACAGTCCGATCTCTGTGCTTCGGTGTCATCCCTGGATCGGTAATGCTGACACCACACAGTACTCGGAGGATTTATAGTAGAGTAGCAATCACACACTTATTACATCGAGTGTCTCAAAAGAGAACTTATTACAATAAATATGGCTTAAGGCCATCTAATTACGATAACAGCGGAAGGCTTGGAAGATAAGTGAGTCCATCAACTCCAACGGCATCACTGAGTATAGAACCACGACCTAAAAACTCCTTAATCGTCGTCTGAAAAGTCTGCAACATTAACGTTGCAGCCCGAAAACGGGTCAGCACATGGAATATGCTGGCAAGGTAACACATAGAGAGTAATGGAATGCAACAGCTATACTATATGCATATTTGGCTGGTGGAAAGCTCTATGCTTACAGTTTTGCATAAAGCCAATTTTTCCCTACTTCAAAAGGAATAAATTTAATTACTATCATGGTGGTTGTTAAACATTGAGAATGGTTGACAGCATTCTCAATCCCAATTAAGCATCATCATTAACCCAACAACATTAATTTTAGAGTAACATGTTGAGATTCACATGATAATCCAGATACTAGATACTCAAGATGTCCATAACCGGGGACACGACTAATCATGATTAGTTTGTTACACTCTGCAGAGGTTTGAGCACTTTTCCCCACAAGACTCGATCGCCTCCGTTGGATTTCTCGCACTACATGGTGTTTCAGAAACGGATGACCGAGACACAGTCTTTCAGAAGCGCTAGCACCTTACGATGGATAGACCGGTACACCTACTTTCCCCTACATCTGCTAGTCTACCCTGTAAGAGTTCGCACGACTTAATCAACTATGCCAGAGCCCATAATGGCTTGTGGCTGCACACGGAAGTTTCTAGTTTGAAAAATCTCATGATCCCTTTGAGCCTGGGTGGCGGTCCAAAAGAAAACAGGCATGTCCTGGAATACCCAGGTGCCTCAATCCACCCAGATGTGTGTTTAAGTTGCCACCTTAGATAAACCATTAATTATCAATCTCACATCTGTAATGGATTTCACTCACCCAATCCATGTCTACTAGCACAGCATGGCATAATAAGCAAACGTAGAAGTAACTCCCAAAGGTTTGATAATAAACAGGTAATAGGTACTACCTCATGTACTTCCCATCCCACAGTTTAATTAGATCCTAATCATGCAATGTGTGAAGATTGATCTAATGCAAAAAAACTGGGTTGTAGAAAAGGTATGATCAAAGTGTTACTTGCCTTGCTGATGATCCGCGAAACCTAACGATTCGAAGTAACAGGCGGCGCACTCCGGGTACTCTATCGCAGGCAAACAAACAAGCATACAGTAAGTACTCATCTAATGCACAGGTAAAACTCAAATAAGAGATCTAACCAGAAGGTTCAACTTAAGAACTCCGGTTGGCAAAAAGAATCAAATCGAACGAAGCAAAGAAAGTCAAAAGGCGAAAGAAAACAACTTCATTCTAGTAATCTGAACCTAAGTCAAATTTTACAGTAGCAAAAACTTGTTTAAGTTGATTATTCGGATAGAGGGTTTCGAGACGAAACTCTAGGCGCTTGAATCGCCTGATTCCGATAAATGAGTGAAAAGAAAAACTAAAACGAAAATCGGATCAGAAATCGCGATCAGAAAATAACCGCGGAAAAATCCGACGAAAAAGAAAAATGACGAACGGATTTTTTTTTAGAAAAAACGGCACGGATTTCGTGGTGCGGCGAACCTCAGACGATGCGCGGCTCCGGCGGATCGGCGGCTGGCGGCGGCGGCAGCTGGCGGCTAGGGTTAGGGTTTGGGCGACGGCTGCTGGTGGGATGGCTCGGGCCCGAGGCGTGGCTTATAAAGCCCCCCGACCGGTAGAGTTCTGGCCGGTTACGGCCCGTAGTCGGTTCTGCTTTTTTTTCGCTCGGAAGAAAAATAATAAGAAATACTAAACGGACTCCAAAAATCCCGAAATAAATTTTCCCGGGCTTCTAAAATCAAGCCCGACAAAGTGAACATTTATTTGGGCCCTAAATGCAATTTTGAAAAACGCGCATTTTTCCTAATTCAAATAAAAACAACAAAAAAAAACTCCGAAATAAAACTATTTGATTTTTTTATTAATTCCTCAATATTTCTATATTTTGGGAAAGTCATTTTATTCCCTCTCTCATATTTTTGTAATAGAAATAATTGATGATAAAATAAATAAAATCAAATGATCCTATTCTCGAAATTTGAGAAAAAACTCAAATATGAAAATAACGAAATCCCCAACTCTCGCCGTGGGTCCTTGAGTTGCTTAGAATTTTCTAGGATCAAAACCCAAAGCAAATACAATATGATATGCATGATGATCTAATGTATAACATTCCAAATTGAAAATTTGGGATGTTACAAACCTACCCCCCTTAAGATGAATCTCGCCCTCGAGATTCGGGTTGGCTAGAAAATAGGTGAGGGTGGTCTTTGAGCAAATCTTCCTCTCGTTCCCAGGTGGCTTCATCCTCCGTGTGGTAGCTCCACTTAACCTTGCAAAACTTGATAACTTTGCTGCGAGTAACTCGGCTGGCAAATTGGAGGATCTTAACTGGTTTCTCCTCGTAGGTCAAATCGTTATCCAACTGAATGGTTTCCAAAGGCACTGTGTCTCTCAATGGTATGTCAGCTATCTTCGCGTGACACTTCTTTAACTGGGAAACGTGGAACACATCGTGAACTCCTGACAATCCTTCGGGCAATTTCAACTTGTAGGCCACTTCTCCCATACGCTCCAAAATTCGATATGGTCCTACAAATCGGGGCGCTAACTTCCCTTTAACTCCAAAACGCTTTGTTCCCCGAAGTGGAGATACTCGAAGATAAGCTCTGTCTCCAACTTCGTAAACTGTCTCCTTGCGTTTAGAATCTGCATAACTCTTCTGTCTGGACTGGGCTACCTTGAGCCTGTCGCGAATCAACTTCACTTTCTGTTCAGACTCCTTAATCAAGTCAGGTCCAAACAACTGATGGTCTCCAACTTTGTCCCACGACAACGGTGTCCTGCACCTCCTTCCGTACAAAGCTTCGAAAGGGGCCATCTTCAAAATGGTTTGGTAACTGTTGTTGTAAGAGAACTCTGCGTATGGCAAATTATTGTCCCAACTAGATCCATAATCTAGCGCACAAGCTCTCAGCATATCCTCCAAAATCTGATTGACTCTCTCGGTCTATCCATCTGTCTGCGGATGAAAAGCTGTACTGAATTCTAGCTTGGTTCCCAAAGTTTCGTGCAACTTCTTCCAGAACTTTGAGGTAAACTGATTTCCTCTATCTGATACGATACTCCTCGGAACTCCATGCAGACATACTATTCTGGTCATGTATATTTTTGCCAACTTAGCACTGGTATAAGTGGTCTTTACTGGGATGAAATGAGCTACTTTCGTCAATCGATCGACTACAACCCCAATCGAGTCATAGCCTGAACAAGTCCTGGGCAATCCCGTGATAAAATCCATGCCTAACTTATCCCACTTCCATTCGGGTATCGGAAATGGTTGTAACAATCCTGCTGGCTTCTGATGCTCTGCCTTTACTCTCTGGCATACATCACAAACTGCTACATACTCTACTATTTCTTTCTTCATTCTGGTCCACCAGAAAATATCCTTCAAATCCAGATACATCTTGGTATTCCCTGGGTGAGTCGAATACGGTGAATCATGGGCCTCTTGCAGAATTAACTTCCTAATCTCCGGGTCATTGGGCACATAGACACGGTCTTCAAACCATAGGGTATCGTGCTCATCCTCACGAAATCCTTTAGCTTTTCCTTCTTTCATTTTTCCTTTATGGAAGCAATCTCCTTGTCAGTCTTCTGAGCTTTCCTGATTCTGCCCATCAAAGTTGACTGAATTTCCAACATTGCTACATAGCCTCTCGGAACTATTTCCAAACATAGTTCACGAAGATTTTCTGCTAACTCCTTGGGTATTTCTCCCGTCATTAACGTATTGACATGGCTCTTGCGGCTTAATGCATCAGCTACTACATTAGCCTTCCCGGGATGATAATGCAATTTCATATCATAATCCTTGATGAGCTCCAACCATCTCCTTTGTCTGAGGTTCAACTCCTTCTGTGTGAAAATGTACTTCAAACTCTTATGATCCCTGTACACCTCACAATGATTTCCAATGAGGAAATGTCTCCATGTCTTCAAGGCATGCACTACGGCTGCTAACTCCAAATCATGCGTAGCGTAATTCAACTCATGGGGCTTCAGTTGTCTTGAGGCATATGAAACAACTCTCCCTTCCTGCATAAGCACTGCTCCAAGTCCTCGACATGAAGCGTCACAATACACCTCATAATCCTTGGTCTGATCTGGCAAAATCAACACTGGTGAGGTAACCAAGCGTTTCTTCAACTCCTGGAAACTAGCCTCACACTGCTCAGTCCATTTGAACTTGGTATCTTTCTTCAACAACTCCGTCATAGGCTTCGCAATCTTTGAAAAATTCTCAATAAACCTCCGGTAGTATCCTGCGAGTCCAAGAAAACTCCGGATCTCTCCAACGGTAGTTGGGGCTTTCCACTTGGTCACGGTATCAACTTTAGTGGGATCAACAGCTATACCTTCTCCAGATATAACGTGTCCGAGGAATCCTACTTCCTTCAACCAAAACTCACATTTGCTGAACTTGGCATATAATTGATGTTCTCTGAGCTTTCCAAGTACCAAACGCAAATGCTCCTTATGTTCCTCTTCATTCTTTGAATAAACCAGGATATCATCAATGAACACTACGACGAACTTATCCAAAAACTCCATAAACACTTTGTTCATCATGTTCATAAAATAGGCAGGCGCGTTAGTCAGACCAAATGACATAACGGTATACTCATACAGCCCATACCTGGTGGTAAAAGCTGTCTTCGGAATATCCTGTTCTCGAATCTTCAACTGGTGGTACCCTGATCGCAAATCGATCTTGGAAAACACTTTAGCTCCTTGCAATCGATCAAACAGATCATTGATCATTGGTAGTGGGTACTTGTTCTTGATTGTTACTTCATTCAATCCTCGATAATCAACAACCATCCTTAACGATCCATCCTTCTTCTCTACTAATAGTACTGGTGATCCCCAAGGTGAAGAACTTGGGCGAATGTAACCTTTATCTAGTAACTCCTTAATCTGTTTCTTAATTTCCACCAAATCCTTTGCTGGCATCCTATATGGTCTCTTTGATATTGGCCCTGTGCCTGGAAATAGCTCAATCAAGAACTCAATATCTCTATCCGGTGGCATGCCTGGCAACTCCTCTGGAAATACATCAGGGAATTCCCTTACCACTGGTACTTCCTCCTGCACAACTCCTGTTAATGAATTTACTTGTGTCTTGTTTGGCGCATGCCGGGATACATACTTGATCCTTCTCCCTTCTGGGGTGGTAAGCAAAATTGACTTACTAGCACGATCAATGTTTCCTCCATACATCGACAGCCAATCCATACCAAGAATCACATCTAGACCTTGAGATTCTAGAATAATTAAATCTGTTGGGAAAACATGCCGTCCTATACTTAATGGCACTTGAAAACATCCTTGACTGGCCATGTAGTCTGCTCCTGGTGAGCTTACTAGCATAGGTGTTTTGAGAACCCTAGTGGGTAGGCTATACTTTTCCACAAATCCCCTTGATATGTATGAATGCGATGCACCATCATCAAAAAGAACGAGTGCAGTAAATGACTTAACCAAAAACTTACCTATTATTGCATCGGGCTGAGCTTCAACCTCCTCCACATTAACGTGGTTCAACTGTCCCCTGTTGAAAGGGTTCGGCTTCTTTCCAGAGCTTCCATTGCTGTTTTGGCCTTCAGGACATTCATTGGCATAATGTCCGGTCTTGGAACACTTGAAACAGGTGACTTGACTCAGATCTCTCTTGGCTGGGGTTGATGGGGTGCTGCGTTTCTGGCCATTGCTTCCTCCATTCCCATTTCCATTCTTGGTGCCATTGTGATTGTGCGAGCTACCTACTCCATGGGTATGCTGAAAATGTCCTCCCGGTCTAGGGGTAAAACATGGCTTCTACTGAGCTCCTGAATTATACTTTCCTTGTCCATACTTCCTCTTGCGGTTCTCAATTTGCTGCTGCTTCCCTTCAATCATAAGAGCACGGTCTACCAACTCCTGGTAGTTGTTGAAGGTGGCTACCATCAACTGCATACTCAACTCATCATTCAGTCCTTCCAGGAACTTCTCCTGCTTAGCTGCATCCGTAGCAACGTCGTCTGGGGCATAATGTGCTAGCTTACTAAACTCCTCCACATACTGGCCAACTATCCGTCCTCCTTGGCGCAAGTTACGAAACTCACGCTTCTTCATGGCCATAGCTCCTGCTGAAACATGGGCAGTAAGGAAAGCCTGCTGAAACTGGTCCCATGTGACAGTGTTGACTGGAAAGGTGGCTGTGAAATTCTCCCACCATGATGTTGCGGGTCCTTCTAACTGATGTGCGGCAAACTTCACCTTCTCCGCATCTGTGCATCCTGCTGTGGTCAACTCCCTAGCTGTCTTGCGGAGCCAATCATCTGCTATTATTGGCTCAGTGCTACTGGAAAACACCGGCGGATTCAGCCTAAGAAAGCGGGCTAAGTGGTCAACAGGTGGTGGTGGTGGTGGTGGGTTGTTTTTGTTGTTCCCCTGATTCTGATTCTGGACTAGCAACTGCATCAAGGTGTTCTGCTGCTGGATCAACTGAGTGAGCTCCGGCGGAAAGGCAAATCCGGGGTCACGTCTCGGAGGTATCTGAGGTTTAGAAAAGATGAGATATAAGAATAGAGGGGGTCTAAAGAGAAAACACTACCCATATGCACATGAGGCAAAAGCAAACAATTCACTTCATTCAATCAAACAAAGGCATACAATAGATCTAACTATCGCAAAGTGCTCGGACTACTATATTTACATGGTGGACTACTACTACTGATGAGGTGGTCTACTGGAAATATTCTACGGTTGTTGACTCCATAATATCTGCTCCTGCTTCATCAACATAATCAGCATTGCTACTATCTGCTTCCGAGTCGGCGCCGTCGATGATGATGTAGTCTTCCAGGCTAATCTCCTTGGGTTCTTCGTCTTCATCTACTGGTGTCGGGCCTCCCTTAAATACTGCTAGCTTCATAGTTAGGTCGGCATTCTTATCCACCAATACTTCAATTTCTTCTTCATAATCTTCACATGTAGCCTTGAGTTCTTCCTCCAGTTCCTTGATTCTAGTCTTAGCCTTCTTCAGATCTATCATGTCGGCGCACATCTGATTCTCCTGTCCTCGAATGTGCTGATTTAACTCCTGAATAAAAGCTGCAATTGATCTATCTTTCCTGGTGTTAATCATCTCCCAGTGTTCATCTCGGCGCCCGCAAATCTGGTAGATAGTATCCTTAAGATCCTTGCGGTAGACTTCTCCAATGCGTCCCATGGCGATGTGAGCTGCCATGCTCTTTCCTAGACTCCAAGTTGGTGCATCAAAAGAAAACTCTATGGGCTCAGTGACTGGCATGAACGTCCTTCCTGGGATTTGAACTTGAATCATCCAGCGCTCTTCTTCAGGTAAAGTGGCGTTGTAGGTTCCCATGAAGCTTGGTACTCCTATGTTCAGGTATCTAGTGACTTCCTTCAAGTGGCGTCCAAAGGGTGTATCTTCATCCGGTTGGGTGAACTTGTTCCTTGCATCCGCCATCCTAAAGAGTAGAAAAGATGAGAGGTCAGAAGAGAAGAGAGTGAGTAGTGATCTAGGTCTTTAGCTTAGTGGTCATGTCCTACAGTCAGCGTGTGCTCTGATAACATCTCTGTAGCGACCAGACCTCAAATAGTCCGATCTCTGTGCTCCGGTGTCATCCCTGGATCAGTAATGCTGACACCACACAGTACTCGGAGGATTTATAGCAGAGTAGCAATCACACACTTATTACATCGAGTGTCTCAAAAGAGAACTTATTACAATAAATATGGCTTAAGGCCATCTAATTACGATAACAGCGGAAGGCTTGGAAGATAAGTGAGTCCATCAACTCCAACGGCATCACTGAGTATAGAACCACGACCTAAAAACTCCTTAATCGTCATCTGAAAAGTCTGCAACATTAACGTTGCAGCCCGAAAACGGGTCAGCACATGGAATATGCTGGCAAGGTAACACATAGAGAGTAATGGAATGCAACAACTATACTATATGCATATTTGGCTGGTGGAAAGCTCTATGGTTACAGTTTTGCATAAAGCCAATTTTCCCTACTTCAAAAGGAATAAATTTAATTACTATCATGGTGGTTGTTAAACATTGAGAATGGTTGACAGCATTCTCAATCCCAATTAAGCATCATCATTAACCCAACAACATTAATTTTAGAGTAACATGTTGAGATTCACATGATAATCCAGATACTAGATACTCAAGATGTCCATAACCGGGGACACAGCTAATCATGATTAGTTTGTTACACTCTGCAGAGGTTTGCACACTTTTCCCCACAAGACTCGATCGCCTCCGTTGGATTTCTCGCACTACATGGTGTTTGAGAAACGGATGACCGAGACACAGTCTTTCAGAAGCGCTCGCACCTTATGATGGATAGACCGGTACACCTACTTTCCCCTACATCTGCTAGTCTACCCTATAAGAGTTCGCACAACTTAATCAACTATGCCAGAGCCCATAATGGCTTGTGGCTGCACACGGAAGTTTCTAGTTTGAAAAATCTCATGATCCCTTTGAGCCTGGGTGGCGGTCCAAAAGAAAACATGCATGTCCTGGAATACCCAGGTGCCTCAACCCACCCAGATGTGTGTTTAAGTTGCCACCTTAGATAAACCATTAATTATCAATCTCACATCTGTCATGGATTTCACTCACCCAATCCACGTCTACTAGCATAGCATGGCATAATAAAATGTAGAAGTAACTACCAAAGGTTTGATAATAAACATGTAATAGGTACTACCTCATCTACTTCCCATCCCACAGTTTAATTAGATCCTAATCATGCAATGTGTGAAGATTGATCTAATGCAAAAAAACTGGGTTGTAGAAAAGGTATGATCAAAGTGTTACTTGCCTTGCTGATGATCCGCGAAACCTAACGATTCGAAGTAACAGGCGGCGCACTCCGGGTACTCTATCGCAGGCAAACAAATAAGCATACAATAAGTACTCATCTAATGCACAGGTAAAACTCAAATAAGAGATCTAACCAGAAGGTTCAACTTAAGAACTCCGGTTGGCAAAAAGAATCAAATCGAACGAAGCAAAGAAAGTCAAACGGCGAAAGAAAACAACTTCATTCTAGTAATCTGAACCTAAGTCAAATTTTACAGTAGCAAAAACTTGTTTAAGTTGATTATTCGGATAGAGGGTTTCGAGACGAAACTCCAGGCGCTTGAATCGCCTGATTTCGATAAACGAGCGAAAAGAAAAACTAAAACGAAAATCGGATCAGAAATCGCGATCAGAAAATAACCGCGGAAAAATCCGACGAAAAAGAAAAACGACGAACGGAATTTTTTTTAAAAAAAACGGCACGGATTTCGAGGTGCGGCGAACCTCGGGCGACGCGCGGCTCCGGCGGATCGGTGGCCGAGCGGCGGCTGCTGGTGGGCTGGCTCGGGCCCGAGGCACAGCTTATAAAGCCCCCCGGCCGGCAGAGTTCTGGCCGGTTACGGCCCGTAGTGAGTTCCGCTTTTTTTTCGCTTGGAAGAAAAATAAAAAGAAATACTAAACGGACTCCAAAAATCCCGAAATAAATTTTCCCGGTCTTCTAAAATCAAGCCCGACAAAGTGAACATTTATTTGGGCCCTAAATGCAATTTTGAAAAACGCGCATTTTTCCTAATTCAAATAAAAACAACAAAAAAACTCCGAAATAAAACTATTTGATTTTTTTATTAAATCCTCAATATTTCTATATTTTGGGAAAGTCATTTTATTCCCTCTCTCATATTTTTGTAATAGAAATAACTGATGATAAAATAAATAAAATCAAATGATCCTATTCTCAAAATTTGAGAAAAAACTCAAATATGAAAATAACGAAATCCCCAACTCTCTCCGTGGGTCCTTGAGTTGCTTAAATTTTCTAGGATCAAAACCCAAAGCAAATACAATATGATATGGATGATGATCTAATGTATAACATTCCAAATTGAAAATTTGGGATGTTACACTGGGCCTCCGGTTAATAGGTTAGTCCCAAAAATAATATAAAAGTGGAAAATAAAGCCCAATATAGTCCAAAACAGTAGATAATATAGCATGGAGCAATCAAAAATTATAGATACGTTGGAAACGTATCACGGTCCTCGTTGAGGGGGGAGGGATCTCGGCGCTCTTGAACAGCACCCTCCAGACGTCCTCGTGCGTCGTGTCATAGAGCTCTCGCAGCGCCTAGTGCTTAGCCGAGTGGAACTCCCACAAAACAAATGCCCGCCGTTGACATGGAAGGATCCAGCGAAAGAGCATAACCTGGACCATGTTGACGAGCTTGATTTTTTTGCTCGTCATGTTCTGGATGCAGGTCTGGAGTCCGGTCAACTCTGCCGAGAGCCCCAGGACAGGCCCTTCTTTTTCCAGGAGGTGAGCCATGTGGGGATTCCAGATCGGAATTTGGGGGCCACCACCCAGTTGGAGTCGCGTGGCTCGATGATGTAGAACCACCCCGATTGCCACCCCTTTATGGTATCCACATAGGTGCCCTCGAGCCAGGTGATATTAGGCATCTTTCCCACCATGGCGCCTCCGCACTCTGCTTGCTGGCCACTCACCACCTTTGGTTTTACATTGAAGGTTTTCAGCCATAGGCCGAAGTGGGGCCTGATGTGGAGGAAGGCCTCGCACATGACGATAAACGACGAGATGTTGAGGATGAAGTTGTGGGCCAGATCATGAAAATCCAGCCCATAGTAGAACATGAGCCCGCGGACAAACGGGTGGAGAGGAAATCCCAGTCCGCAGACGAAATGGGAAAGAAAAACTACCCTCTCACGGGGTTCGGGCGTTGGGACGATCTGCCCCGCATTCGGCGGCTAGTGCGCGATATTCACATGTAGGTATCCGGCCTCCCATCACTTTTTGACATTTTCCTCTGTGACGGAGGAAGCCATCACTTGCCTCCTGCTCCAGACATGCTTGGAGTGGTTTAAGAAGAAGGATGGGTGCTTGGGCGCTAGAGCTCGAGTGTGTGAGAATGGGAAAGCGAGAAGGAAGAAGGCGTGGGTGAAAAAAGTAGATCTTTGTCCCTTTTATAAGGGCGGAGGAGGCGATGAGTCTCCCCACTTGCTTGGCAAAACCACTTATTCCCCAGGCGCCGTAATTGATGGCGTGATTGGGTTACCCACATCCGTATTGATGAGAATCCCGTGATAAGGGGAACACGATCTCTGCTTTCACAAGACATATCGAGAAAACCGCCTTGCGATGTGTGCAGAGCTGGTTGAGAAAAGCGGTTCGAATAATAACCGGGCCATGAAGTGATGTCATACTATCAAAACATGTCAGCAGATTGGATTTATGGAAGTATTATTCTCTCTACGGTGGTATGTGGAACTTATTTTACAGGGTCGGACATTATCCTTGCATTCAAACTCTTCCATGGCGTATTCGGAGGAGGAACCCGCCTTGCAATGCCGAAGACAACTCTGCGCGCCGGACTCATCGTCATTGAAGCCTGGTTCAGGGGCTATTGAGGGAGTCCTGGATTAGGGGGTCTTCGGACAGCCGGACTATATCCTTTGGCCGGACTGTTGGACCATGAAGATACAAGGTTGAAGACTTCATCTCGTGTCCGGATGGGATTTACTTGGCGTGGAAGGCAAGCTAGGCAATACGGATATGTATATCTCCTCTTTTGTAACTGACCTGGTGTAACCCTAGCCCCCTCCGGTGTCTATATAAACCAGAGGGTTTTAGTCCGTAGGACAACATACAATCATACCATAGGCTAGCTTCTAGGGTTTAGCCTCTCTGATCTCGTGGTAGATCTACTCTTGTAATACTCATATTATCAAGAACAATCAAGCAGGACGTAGGGTTTTACCTCTATCAAGAGGGCCCGAACCTGGGTAAAACATCGTGTCCCCTGCCTCCTGTTACCATCCGCCTTAGACGCATAGTTCGGGACCCCCTACCCAAGATCCGCCGGTTTTGACACCGACAGTGCTAGTGATTTGTAGCTTCATATTTTGACAAATCGCAGTGTTACAAGGTTGACAAATGGCAATGTTACTAGATAAACAAATGTCAATCTTTCCAGTTTGAGAAATGGCAACATACCCAAAATGACAGATATGCAAATCTTACCCAATTGTTTGTACGTGGTTGCACACGGGTCATGCAAAACAACCGTTTGCGTTGAAGGGATGCACAAATTCTGCTCAGCACATTTTCCATGGGCTTCCTGGGGAAGCTGTCAGTTTGCATACGGGTGTTCTAACTAAAACGTTTGCGATCACTGTTTTATATTTAAAAACCGTTGATGTTTTTTAAAAGAAGATAATTTGATAATTCTGTACATTAAGAGAGAAAAACACAAGTTCGTTCAAACCATATCTTTCATTCAGTCACACTTCGAATTTATATTCATATGATCGAGAATTCGAGATACAATATTAAGCCCCAAAAAACTATTTCCGGCGGCGGCGGAGGCGGCGTGTCGCGCCATCATTGTCGTCCTCCGGCACGCCATTGTTGAAGTCTTCAAGGCAGCACAAAATGTTCTTCACTTGTAAATCAAACATCATGTCATCGCGCGATTGACGGGCGGGGCACGGGAGGACGGAAACTAGCACTGCTAAGAGGTAGCGGTCGATGGCAGCGTCCCATGCCGCTGAGGGGGGGGCGCATGGGCACGGGCCCAGGCGCGGCGGGTACAGCCAAACGCATGGGGACCGGCGCCATGATGGGTGGAGGGGCGCGCCTAGGCGCGGCGGGTGAAGCCAAACGCACGGGGGCCGGCACCGCGGTGGGTGGAGGGGCGCACACGGGCACGGGCACGGGCGCTGGCGCTGACATGTACACAAGCTTTTGCGGGTCCGCGGAGACCTCGCTGACGCCCGCGGCTTCTAGCTCTGCGATAGTGCTCGGCGACCAGCCCGTCAATGCTAGGGGGATGGTCACTGGCACGGGCGCGGGGATGGGAGCTGGGACGGGAGCGGGGGCAGTAACCGCGATAGCCAGCTCGTTCTGGGCCATGTCCATGATGCCCCATTCCTCCTTATTTTCTATCTCCTCCGGCTCGGAGTCGACTTCACCAAACTTGAAGACTAGTGGCAGATGATCATTCTGCGCCATGGCGGTGGAGGTATGCAGGGGGGAGGGGAATGGGAGGCGAACAGTAAGGCCACCCATATTAAATAGAGGCTCGGGCGCCAATAATGGACACGAAGGCGGGCGGCCACGGAAGTCAAAGGGCTCACTTCCCAGTGAGCCTGCGCAGCATACAACTCACACGCTTCCCGGTGAGCCTGCGCATTGGAGGACAGCTTGCACGCCTCTAGGTCAGCATCCACAGAGGATTGTGCTCGCACGCCTCCCGTTTAGTCAAGGTCAAGCAGCTGCCCGCACAGCACCTCCTATAGCCATTAAAACCAAGACACCTGACGTCACGTGAATGGTTAACAGAACGCACACAGTTTGAATTATACAAATGTTTGAGATATTAAAGTGGCAGCTATTTTTTCAAAATGCCTTTGTTGGCTGTCATTATTCGAGTGCGCCTTCTCTCAAAATGGACACGAAAAATACCACATCATGTCGGGTGCCATTCCATGATAGCATGCCAAGTTTCATGAATTTCAGACGAGTTTTGGATTTACTAGAATTAAAAAACCAGGCATCTCAATGTTTTGTCGGCAATCAACGGTGCCCTGGTGTTTGAAATTCATTCCCATTTCTTGCATGGGACCTAAGCATGCACCCAAGGACACAGATTTGATTTTTCAACCAATTTATATGCATTAGAGCATGTGCATGTAGTTCAAATTTTAATTATGCACATAAATGCATTGAAAACTCAATTAATGCATAAAAATGTCCAAACGAACCCTGGAAAATCACTCCATGAAAGCATGCCAAGTTTCATGAATTTCACACGAGTTTTGGATTTACTAGAATTTAAAAATGAGGCATCTCAATGTTTTGCCGGCAATCAACGGTGCCCTGGTGTTTGAAATTCATTCCCATTTCTTGCATGGGACCTAAGCATGCACCCAAGGAGACATATTTCATTTTTCAACCAATTTATATGCATTGGAGCATGTGCATGTAGTTCAAAATTGAATTATGCACATAAATGCATTGAAAACTCGCTTAATGCATAAAAATGTCCAAAAGAACACCAAAAAATTACAAAAATTGACACAACACTCCTGTTGTTCTATGTTGACACGAGAAAAGTTTTGGAAGCAATAAGAGGCAATGGATATTGTTTCGTCCCCAAAGGTGGGACGTTCCCTACCGAAACCATGATGCTTGTTGTGAGAAGCTCTGGTTTGTGAGAAGCATATACCCAAACCTGCCCCAAACCAGATTTATTTACCATGACATGTTGATGCCGCTCCATGAGAGCATGCCAAGTTTCATGAATTTCAGACGAGATTTGGATTTACTAGAATTTAAAAATGAGGCATCTCAATGTTTTGCCGGCAATCAACAGTGCCCTGGTGTTTGAATTTCATTCCCATCTCTTGCATGGGACCTAGAAATTCACCCAAGGACACACATGTAATTTTTCAACCAACTTTAGTGCATTGGAGCATGTGATTGTAGTTCAAATTTGAATTATGCACATAAAATGCCTAGAAAACCCAGTTAATGCATAAAAAAGGCCAAACGAACCCTGAAAAATTCCAAGATTGAACAAAACACTCCTGTTGTTCTATGTTGATACTAGAAATTTTTTGAAAGCAATAAGAGGCAATGGATACCGTTTCGTCCCCAAAGGTGGTATGTTCCCTACTGAAACCATCATGCTTGTTGTGAGAAGCTCTGATTTGTGAGAAGCTTATACCCGAACCTGCCCCAAACGGGACAAAATTTTCACCATGGCATCTTGATGCCGCTCCATGATAGCATGCCAAGTTTCATGAATTTCATACGAGTTTTGGATTTACTAGAATTTAAAAACCAGGCATCTCAACATTTTTCCGGCAATCAACAGTGCCCTGGTGTTTAAATTTCATTCCCATCTCTTGCATGGGACCTAGAAATTCACCCAAGGGCACACATGTGATTTTTCAACCAACCTTAGTGCATTGGAGCATGTGCTTGTAGTTCAAATATGAATTATGCACATAAAATGCCTAGAAAACCTAGTTAAGGCATAAAAAGGCCAAACGAACCCCGGAAAATTCCAAGATTGAACACAACACTCCTGTTGTTCTATGTTGACACTAGATATTTTTTGAAAGCAATAGGAGGCAACGGATATCATCCCGTCCCCAAAGGTGGTACATTCCCTATCGAAACCATCATGCTTGTTGTGAGAAGTTCTGGTTTGTGAGAAGCTTATACCCAAACCTGCCCCAAATGGGACAAAATTTTCACCACGGCATGTTGATGCCGCTCCATGATAGCATACCAAGTTTCATGAATTTCATATGAGTTTTGAATTTACTAGAATTTAAAAACCAGCCATCTCAACATTTTGCCGGTAATCAACAACCCCGGTGTTTGAATTTCATTCCCATCTCTTGCATGGGACCTAGAAATTCACCCAAGGACACACATGTGATTTTCAACCAACTTTGGTGCATCGGAGCATGTTCTTATAGTTCAAATTTGAATTATGCACATAAAATGCCTAGAAAACCTAGTTAATGTATAAAAAAGGCCAAACGAACCCCGGAAAATTCCAAGATTGAACAGAACACTCATGTTGTTCTATGTTGACACTAGAATTTTTTTGAAAGCAATAAGAGGCAATGGATATCGTCCCGTCACCAAAGGTGGTATGTTCCCTATCGAAACCATCATGCTTGTTCTGAGAAGCTTATACCTGAACCTGCCCCAAATGGGACAAAATTTTCACCACGGCATGTTGATGCCGCTCCATGATAGCATGCCAAGTTACATGAATTTCAGACAAGTTTTGGATTTACTAGAATTGAAAAACCAGGCATCTCAACGTTTTTCCGGCAGTCAACAGTGCCATGGTGTTTATATTTCATTCCGATATCTTGCATGGGACCTAGAAATTCACCCAAGGACACACATGTGATTTTCAACCAACTTTGGTGCATTGGAGCATGTGCTTGTAGTTAAAATTTTAATTATGCACATAAAATGCCTAGAAACTCCAGTTAATGTATAAAAAAGGCCAAATGTACCCCGAAAAATTCATTCCCATTTTTTCCATGGGACCTAAGCATGCACTGAAGGACACATATTTGATTTTTCAACCAATTTGTATGCACTAGAGCATGTGCATGTAGTTTAATTTTGAATTGTGCACCTGAAATGGCTAGAAAACCAGTTTAATGTATGAAATGTCCAACGAACCTTGAATAATTCCAATTCTTTTATGACACACATAGAGTTGCATGTTCACTGCAGATAAAAGGTCTAGCAATTCAAACACCATCCATTGCCGCTGTGACCCCATTTTGTAATTCAAATCAAGTAGATCCCAGACAGTTTATTCTCACCAACCGTGTGAGATGTAGTACAAAATATCTTGGAGCACCGTTGGTGTATAGTACGCCTATGGCTTACATGAGAAGGTGCATCGGCTACAGTCCACAGCCGGCGTGTCAAGCACACTAGCTCGCTCCCCCAAAACTCCGGCCTCTGCATCCCTCTCTGCTTCAGTCCCTTGATTCAAATTTTTAGTAGCCCCGACATTTTACTCCCGCCTCTACATCCCTTGCAATCTCAAAAATATCTGGTCGCCCTTGATCCAAATTTTCAGTAGCCCCGCCTTATTACTCCCGCCTAGTAAAATTTTCAGTTGTCGCAGTATTTCCTCAAACACAACCTCCGCTCACACAGACACACACAACCCTCGAAACCATTGGTAGGTCGCTGATACGTCTCCAACGTATCTATAATTTTTGATTGTTCCATGCTATTATATTATCTGTTTTGGATGTTTATGGGCTTTATTATACACTTTTATACTATTTTTGGACTAACCTATTAAACTAGAGCCTAGTGCCAGTTTTTGTTTTTTCCTTGTTTTTAAGTATCACAGAAAAGGAAAATCAAACGGAGTCCAATTGACCTGAAACTTCGCGAAGATCATTTTTGGACCAGAAGAAGCCCACGGAGTACCGGAGGTGGGCCAGAAGAGTCTCGAGGCCACCACGAGGGTGGGGGGCGCCCCCTACCCCCCTGGGCGCGCCCCGTGCCTCGTGCCCCCCCTGACCGACTTTTTTCGCCTCTATATATATATATATACCCAAGAAACATCGGGAAGCAGAATAGATCGGGAGTTCCACCGCCAGAAGCCTCCGTAGCCACCAAAACCAATCTAGACCCGTTCTGGCACCCTGCCGGAGGGGGAATCCCTCTCCGGTGGCCATCTTCATCATCCCGGTGCTCTCCATGACAAGGAGGGAGTAGTTCTCCCTCGGGGCTGAGGGTATGTACCAGTAGCTATGTGTTTGATCTCTCTCTCTCTCGTGTTCTTGAGGTGGTACAATCTTGATGTATCATGAGCTTTGTTATTATAGTTGGAACTTATGATGTTTCTCCCCCTCTACTCTCTTGTAATGGATTGAGTTTTCCCTTTGAAGTTATCTTATCGGATTGAGTCTTTAAGGATTTGAGAACACTTGATGTATGTATTGCAGGTGCTTATCTGTGGTGACAACGGGATATCATGTGATCCACTTGATGTATGTTTTGGTGATCAACTTGCGAGTTCCGTGACCTCGTGAACTTATGCATAGGGGTTGGCACACATTTTCATCTTGACTCTCCGGTAGAAACTTTGGGGCACTCTTGGAAGTTCTTTTTGTTGGTTGAATAGATGAATCTGAGATTGTGTGATGCATATCGTATAATCATACCGACGGATACTTGAGGTGACATTGGAGTATCTAGGTGACATTAGGGTTTTGGTTGATTTGTGTCTTAAGGTGTTATTCTAGTATGAGCTCTATGATAGATTGAACGGAAAGAATAGCTTCATGTTATTTTACTACGGACTCTTGAATAGATCGATCAGAAAGGATAACTTTGAGGTAGTTTCGTACCCTACCATAATCTCTTCGTTTGTTCTCCGCTATTAGTGACTTTGGAGTGACTCTTTTTTGCATGTTGAGGGAGAGTTATATGATCCAATTATGTTATTATTGTTGAGAGAACTTGCATTAGTGAAAGTATGAACCCTAGGCCTTGTTTCCTAGCATTGCAATACCATTTACGCTCACTTTTATCATTAATTACCTTGCTGTTTTTATATTTTCAGATTACAAAAACCTTTATCTATCATCCATATTGCACTTGTATCACCATCTCTTCACCGAACTAGTGCACCTATACAATTTACCATTGTATTGGGTGTGCTGGGGACACAAGAGACTCTTTGTTATTTGGTTGCAGGGTTGCTTGAGAGAGACCATCTTCATCCTACGCCTCCCACGTATTGATAAACCTTAGTCATCCACTTGAGGGAAATTTGCTACTGTCCTACAAACCTCTGCACTTGGAGGCCCAACAACGTCTACAAGAAGAAGGTTGTGTAGTAGACATCAAGCTCTTTTGTAGGCCCGACAACTTTCATAATATGACATCACGCCTGTCCGGTCATAATTTTGGACCATTTTTCGTCTGCCGCTCCACGTTTCGAGACGCGGTTTCCATTGGCACGTCTTGTCAAAGGAGAGATCGTGCCCTCTTATTACGGGATTCTCATCAATACGGGTGTGGATGACCCAACCGTGCTGTTTTGCACGGCCCTTGGTAATAGGCAAGTTCAAGGCGAGTGGGGAGACACTTGACATTCGCGGCCTTTATAAGGGGATAAGGATTCCCTACCTTCACCACACCTCAGCCCCTCCTCAGCCTTTCCGTCCCTGAGCTCCAGCGCCCAAGCTTCTAGCTTTTCCCTCAACCGAGAAAACACTCCAAAAATGTCCGGATCCGGAGCTGGGAGTAAGTGGATGGCCTCCTCTGTCAAGAAGAAGGATCTCAAGGCACCGGATATCTAGCCAAGGAGATCGCTCACCGACTCCCGGATAAGGGACAGATCGTCCCTACTCCAGAGCCCCATGAGAGGATTGTTTTCCTCACACATTTCATCCGCGGGCTGGGTTTCCCTCTCCACCCCTTCGTTCGTGGACTGATGTTTTACTACGGGCTAGACTTCCATGACCTAGCCCCCAACTTCATCCTCAACATCACGACATTCATTGTCATGTGTGAGGCCTTCCTCCGCATCCCGCCTCATTTCAGCCTATGCTTGAAGACCTTCAACGTGAAGCCGAAGGTGGTGAGCGGCCAACAAGCAGAATGCATAGGTGCCATGGTGGGCAAGATACCCAACGTTACCTGGCCCGAAGGCTCATAAGTGGAGACGGTGAAAGGATGGCAATCGGGGTGGTTCTATATCACCGAGCCGCACGACGCCAACTGGGAGGCGGCCCCCGAATTTAGATCTGGATTCCCGATGCGGCTCACCTCCTGGCAAGAGAGGGGCCTAACCTAGGGTCCCTCGAACGAACTGACTGGGCTCCAGACGTGTGTCCAGAATATGATGGGTAGGAAGATCAAGCTCGTCAATGTGGTCCAGGTCATGCTCATCCGTCAGGTTCTTCCGTGCCAACGCCAGACTTGCTATCTTTGGGAGTACGATCTGGCCAAGCACCAGACGCTACAAGAGCTCTTTGGCACAACGCACAAAGAAATCTGGAAAGTGCTCTTCAAGGCCGGCGAGACGCCACCGCCCATGACCGAAGATCGCGGGCTTAGCTTAAAACACCAGGCTAACCCGGTAAGCTCTTCTAATGTTTTCAAGGCACACCCTTTACTAGCATATTTTGAGAAAAGGCCTAAGCCTTCCTACCCGTTTTTTCAGGCCTGGATCAAGATAGCAGAGGAGATTAACAGTCCGGCTCCGCTACCCGAAGACCAAGAATTCCCATTGTTGATGTAAATGCTTTTTCCAGCACCTTATGAGGTGCCGGAGAAGACGGCCAAGAAAGCGGCCAAAGGGGCCAAGAAGGGCCTTCACCGAAAAGGCGCTCCAGACATGATGCCCAAAGACGAGACTTCATCTTCGTCCGCCGCCGACGATGACGAGGAGGAAGAAGAAAGAGACTCCCCACCTGAAGTCGGGAGGAAGAAGAGAGCGGCCTCCACAAATCCGGAGGCAGGAGCGCCTAAAAGGGTTAGAGGTTCCCACGCGGATAACTCCGTGTGGGATGTGGACAGCAGTCCGGAGAGACCTCGTTGGACCAAGCCTTAGGCCGCCTTGTAAGTACCAGGATCCGAAAACATCTAGCTTTCCCGGTTTGGAATATTGATAAACCTTGTTATTGCAGTCCAGCGCGCGATGGCTCCCCGCGATCTTCGTCCGAGGGATCGCTAGACTCCAAGGAGATGGCTAGCATTTCTCCGCCACATGCTCATTCCATCTCTCCCAAGGGTGACGACGAGGTGGTGTCGCAAAAGATCATCCCCGACCGGGGGGGCTTCCGGAGATCGTCGGGGCGATGCCCCAGGACGATTCCTCAATTGTCGGACGCATGGGGGGAAAGCCCCTGTGAGGACCGGTGACGGGGGCCGGGTTCCCTTCGGACCTGAGCCGGGTACCATTCCGGAGACCTATGTGGCTCCGGAGTCCAGCGAACGGCATGCTCCGAGAGGAGGGAGTGTGCCTGTTCCGTCGGTGACCTCTATCCAACTAGAGGCACCGGATAACCTGCTAGAGGCGCTACGAGGCGCCTCTATTATGGATGCACACCGCGCCCTTATGGGCATGGTAATAGAGAAGGTCCAGTTCGTGAAAAGCGGACTGACCAAAGCCTGCACTAGCCTTCTATCAGGCTTTGAGGTAAGTAATGCGTTTGTAAGAAGAATATCACAATATAGACAGTAGCCCCTGATGCTTTGTTTGGTGTCCGGAAAGAAGAAGTCGAATAGAGGATCGAAGAGAAAAAAATCGCAGGAGTCCAACATAAGTTGTCTTTGTGAATAAGCAGGTGTCGCTACAGGCTGCCACCGCTCAGGCTGTAGAGGTCTCCGAACTGAAGCGGAAACTGGAGCGGGCCGAGGAAGAGCTCGTCCTCGTAAAGAAGCAGCTAGAGGATAGCCAAGGTATGTGCTGATCTCCTGGTACCTTTTAAGAAAAAAAATGAAAAGTCCATCCAGACTGAGTTGCCGTGAACTTTATTTGGGGCCATGACCGAGGTGGAAACCCTCAAGAAGGCGCTGGCCGAGGCGGCCAAGGAGCATGCCGTGAGTGAGAAGCACAAGGCCTAGGTCGGCGAGGCGCAGCAACAGCTCCAGGAAACGACCAAGAGATTTGAGTCCTTGGAGCGTGATTGTAAGGCGCAAGTCCGAACTGGTGACGGCCCGCCGGAGCGCACTGGATGCACAAGCAGAAGCCCAGAACACCATCCAGGAAATTCAGGCGGCCAAGGAGATTACGACGGGTAACTTTTTCACCATGCAAAGCAAGTATGTAAAAGAAACATTTCATGTACTTATCTAAATTCGGGTTTTCCAAGGGCGTTTGCGGATCTGTCGCGTAGTATATCGGATGCTGCCGAGTATTACAGAGCCAAAGAAGGTATGTCTACGGAGAAGTTGTTCTGGTCTCAGTATCTTGGACCCGAACATCCGTTGCCATTCATCGACCAGCTAAAGCAGTTGGTCGAGGTGCACAAGTCGGCAGAGCTAGCCATGAAGGACCTGATAGTCCGGCTATGGCCTGCCGAGCCTGTACCTAGCAGCTATTTCGGACTTGTTAAGCGGCTTGTAAATGCCTGTCCGCGACTCGAAACCGTGAAGTGGTCGGTCTGCATTGAAGGTGCGCATATGGCCTTTGCCCGCGTCAAGACGCATTGGGCAAAGCTGGATGCCAAGAAGCTGATGACCGAGGGGCCGCGGGAAGGGCGAAAAGCATCATCGACCCAAGCTCTATTTTGATGGCGTCCTGGAGGGTTCCCGCCTTATGGCGGAACAATGTTCGAAGGATGTCATTTTACCATGAGAACATTTGTATTATCTTGTCCTGTAATTTGGAGTAGTGATGTATGTATTATAATGCTTATGATTTACATTTTACCTCCTGTGCGGTCGTTTATGAAATCTGAGAGTTGACTAGTCATCGGCTTCTGCCCCCATGTAGATAGTACGGGGTTGTTCGGCATAAATCTAAACACTCTTTACTCCACATTCTGGTCCTTAAAGGAGGTGTTTAGTGCAACGAACAAGGCAATTAGACTATGCGGCCTTTACCGCCCTCACTTAGCCATAGGAGTTTGACAATTTGAAAAAGGTTGGCGAAGCCCCTAGTATTCGGAAGGCCGAACGAGGGGCGTTATACACGCCTAATCAGAGGGACCGACTCTTCGCATGAAGCGGTAAAAATCTCTAACGATTTGGAACCTCTCGAACAGTTGACCGGCTATCACCGCATCATGACAGTCAGTTTTCGACTTTCTCTATTGAGGTTCTCGTACGGAAGATCCGGGACACAATCGTAGTAGTTATCCCTTTACTACCCTAGATGATATAGCGAAGCGTAGGGTAGTAAGCACAGGAGCCAGGCAACCCAACTATTGACCAAAGACATGATTCGGGGCCAATGCATATAGTGCTATAAGTTCGGGGTGCCGAACTATACTAGAAAAAGTGTTCGGACTTTTGTTGCCATAGAACAGGGTGTAATGAAGCCCCTGATGTAGTAATACGTACCATAGTGTACGCGTGTAATATATAATATACATAAAGTTGAGGAAACAGGAAAAATTAAGTAATAAGCTGACGCCACCATTTATCAATCATTGTGATGTAATTAGTACTTCAAGGCGTACTTTGTGCGAGTAATGTGATAAGCAAGTAAAGCTATTCGACATGTTGTAACCAAGGGCGAGCTACGTGCGGGTATGTAAAACAAGTTTGGCAATCATTTAATAGAGACCACCTGGGGATTCCCTTGTATGTCAGAGCTTCTTGCCTCCTTGGTGTGTTCTGTAAGCGGGTCATCCATATAGACCTAGAAAAGAGAAAAGACCCGTGATAATAGAAAGAAAAAATAAAGGCGTGCAAATCCCAGGGTCAGTCAAGCCGCACTATGGATCGCGAGCGAGTTATGCCTCCATCAGTACCCATGAGGTTTGAGTGCGTAATTATGTACGCGCAGCACGGGTGCCTCCTTCCTCACCGGGGCTGGGACGGAGGCCGAATTTACTAATTCAGCTCTTGATGAACCGAACTGCCCTTTTGCAGTGTAGTCCGGACCTTCTTGACGATGTCCACGGGTTCGGCGGCCGGATTATGGTGCCGCTTTAGAAGGCCGCTCTGTACTTCTGCTGCTAGGGCTGCAATATGTTCCTCTATACAGAGGGAACGTTCCGTGTTTCCATTTACCATAATGACACCACGTAGACCGGGCATCTTGAGCTTGAGATAAGTATAATGTGGCACCGTGTTGAATTTGGCGAACGCGGTTCGTCCGAGCAGTAAGTGGTAGCCGCTGCGGAAGGGGACGATATCGAAGATTAGCTCTTCACTTCGGAAGTTATCTGGGGAACCGAAGACCACCTCCAGCGTGATCGAGCCCACACAGCGGGCTTCCACGCCTGGTATAACTCCTTTAAAGGTAGTTATCGTGGGCTTGATTCATGAGGGATTAATGCCCATTTTGTGTACTGTATCCTGATAGAGCAGGTTGAGGGTGCTACCACCGTCCATTAGGACTCCTGTCATGTGAAATCCGTCGATGATTGGGTCCAGTAACAAATCGGCCGAACCACCATGACGGATGCTAGTTGGATAATCACTATGATCGAAGGTGATCGGGAATGACCACCATAGGTTGAATTTTGAGGTGACTGGCTCTACCGCGTACACGTCCCAAAGTGCGCACTTGTGCTCCCTTTTGGGGATGTGTGTAGCATATATCATGTTCACCGTTTTGACTTGAGGCGGGAATTTCTTCTGCCCCCGTTGTTCGGCTGCCGAGGTTCCTCGTCTTCGTCCTTGCTCTGCGATTCCCCTTTCTTATTTCCGCTATTTACCTTGCTGGCTTGCTTAAGGACCCGACAATCTCTGGTAGTATGGTTGGCCGGTTTGTCTGGGGTGCCATGTATTTTGCATGGACGATCGAGTATGCGGTCCAAGCTGGATGGTCCTCCGCCATTCCTTTTATATGGCTTCTTTCGCTGGCCGGATTTGGAGCCGTTGAATCCGGCGTGAACTGTGGTGTCATCAGTGTTGTCGCCATTGCTTCGACGTTTGTGTCTGTTGCGCTGGATCTCTTCGGAGCTGTTCTTGGCCTCGGAGGGGCCTGTCTCGCTGGCTGTGTTTTTGCTACGAGCCAGCCAGCTGTCCTCTCCCGTGCAAAAGCGGGTCATGAGTGCCGTAAGGGTACCATGGACTTTGGTTTCTCTTGGCCGAGGTGGCGTGCTAGCCGTTCGTCACGGATGCTATGTTTGAACACCGCTAGGGCTTCGGCATCCGGACAGTCAACAATCTGGTTCTTTTTGGTGAGGAACCTAGTCCAAAATTTTCTGGCTGATTCTCCAGGTTGTTGAACTATGTGGCTTAAATCATCGGCACCGGGTGGCCAGGACATATGTACCTTGGAAGTTGTCAAGAAAGGCTTCTTCCAGATCCTCCTAGCTGCTGATGTAATTCTTGGGCCGACTATTCAGCCAGTGTCTAGCTGGCCCTTTGAGTTTTAGTGGGAGGTATTTGATGGCGTGGAGGTCGTCTCCCCTGGCGATGTGGATGTGGAGAATAAAGTCCTCAATCCATATTGTGGGGTCGGTTGTATGATTCAATATTGACGGGCTTGAATCCCTCGAGGAATTCATGATGCAGCACCTCGTCTGTGAAGCAGAGAGGGTGTGCGGCGCTTCTATATCGAGCCGCATCATAGCGCACCTCTGATGGAGTGCGTCTGCGGTTATTGGCCCAGGTGTGACTAGGTTTGTCACGCCCGAATAGGTAGCCGTCATCCTGAGTTGGGAAGCGTCCTCGCGATCCGTAGATTGATCTGGTGTGTTCTGCTCTGCTGTCCAGCTCCTGCCGAAGGTCGTATGTAAGGTCCCGAGCTGTTCTGTCCCTGTTTTTACAAGGTGGTGGGGCGGGTTGTTGTTCGGCCTGAGTTGCCGCTTTATCCCGACCGCGGGGTGGTCGGTTCACCGCACTATCTCGACCGCGTGGTGGTCGGTCCGCATTGCGTGAGGGAGGTATGTGATTTAGTGCCTCCTCATCAAACTGAGGTAGCAGTCTACGATTTGGGTAACTCTTGGCTGGGCGCGTGAGGCCGTATTTTTCGGCTGCCAGGACATCAGTCCACCTATCGATGAGCAGGTCTTGATCGGCCTGAAGCTGCCGCTTCTTCTTCTTCAGGCTTCTTGCGGTGGCTATTAGCTGACGCTTGAAGCGCTCCTACTCGAGGGGTGCCTTAGGTATGATGAAGTCCGCATTACTGAGGCTCTCATCATCCTCGGAGACTGGACGATAACTGTCATCGTCTGGGTCATTGGGCATGGTCTGATTATCAGGGTTATCTTGCCTGTTGTCTTGTTCCTCCTGTTCGGATGCAGCCCCAACAAGGTCTTCGTTATTTTCGGCGTCACCCGGAGTGCTATTCTCTCCGGTGCCAGTATTCCCATCGTTTGAGCGATGCGGCTTAGAGCGGCATTTAGGGTGCCGGCGCTTGGACTTGTCTCAGGAGGTTTATTCGCAACTGGATCTCCTTTGTCATTGTCGCTAGCTTTTTTAGGTGTGTCGACCATGTACAGATTGTAGGAAGAGGTGGCCGTCCGACGGGTTTTGGCCTTGCTCCTAGTCGACATCGTCATCCATACCGTCGATGTCTTCGGAGCTGTAATCGATCACGTCGGTTAAATCATCGATAGTGGCTATGAAGTGGGTGGCGGGTGCGAAACAAAATTTCCCATCATCAGCCTATGGCTCGAGCCGAACATAGTTCGGCTATGAGTCCTTCTCTAAGGACAGGTTCTTTAAAGAGTTTAGTACATCACCCAAGGGTGAATGCTGGAAGATGTCTGTGGAGCTAAATTCAAAAATTGATAACCGATCCAGCTCGGTGTCTACAGGCGTACCCGATTTGGAACTCATAGCTGGAAACAAGTCCGGAGTTCCATTGACATAGATATCGCGGGGTGATGAGTCTGTGTGCGGCTCCAACGCTGGGGACTCTATGACTTCGGATGGCACGATTTGCTTCGGTTCCAAGGCCATTGCAGCAGCACGGACCATCCGCTGGATGTGATCCGGTGACAGATTTAGGTCATGTTCATCGGACCGAGGGGGAGCGATCGCTGCGGTCTCAAATCCATTGAAGATCAAGTCTCCACAGATATCCGCAACATAGTTCAGGCTTCCAAAACTGACTCAGTGGCCAGGGGCGTAGCTATCGATCTGCTCCAGATGGCCAAGCGAGTTGGCCCGTAGTACGAAGCCGCCGAACACAAAAATCTGTCCGGGAAGGAAAGTTTCTCCCTGGACGACATTGCTGTAGACGATTGAAGGAGCCATCGAACCTTTCGCGGACGGCACACTGGAACTCTCAATGAAAGCACCAATGCCGGTGTCAAAACCGGCGGATCTCAGGTAGGGGGTCCCGAACTGTGCGTCTAGGATCGATGGTAACAGGAGACAGGGGACACAATATTTACCCTGGTTCGGGCCCTCTCTATGGAGGTAATACCCTACGTCCTGCTTGATTGATATTGATGAATATGGGTGTTACAAGAGTTGATCTACCATGAGATCGTGATGGCTAAACCCTAAAAGCCTAGCCTATATGACTATGGTAATGAATGTGTCCTTTTCGGACTACCCCTCCGGTTTATATAGACACAGGGGGATCTAGGGTTTACATAGAGTCGGTTACATAAGAAGGAATCTTCATAGTCGGCCGCCAAGCTTGCCTTCCACGCCAAGGAGAGTCCAATCCGGACTCAGGTATAATCTTCGGCCTTCATGTCTTCACAGCCCATCAGTCCGGCCCATGGATAACAGGCCGGACGCCCGAAGACCCCTTAGTCCAGGACTCCCTCAACCATCTTCATCCTACGCCACCCACGGATTGATAAACCTTAGGTCATCCACTTGAGGGAAATTTGCTACTGTCCTACAAATCTCTGCACTAGGAGGCCCAACAACGTCTACAAGAAGAAGGTTGTGTAGTAGACATCAGTCACCGCCATCATCGGCACCTCCATCCGCAACCTCTGCCTGTGTGCCGGGGAGCTCGAGTAGGCAATGGCCAAAAAGAGGTTTATTGCGGCATTTTCACCTGACGCCGGCGAGGTGGCCGCCGAGGTGTTCCCGTGGTACTCCGCGGGCCCGATCCACCGTCGCCGGTCCCCCGATCCGCCCGCCGCCGTGCCCCTACGCCGGGTCAAGGACTTCTTCGTCCTCCCCTAGACCCGGTAGCAGACGAAGTCCTACCTCGGGGTCCGGCAGCGATGGTGGGGGATGTGGGTCACCGAGATTACATATCGAGAGACCCACACCCACAAGTGTCTCGGTAGCTTCCACACGGCCGAGCTCGCGGCCATGGAGTACGACCGCTGGCAGGTATGCTACCATGGCGCGGCGGCTAGGCTCGGTTTCCCCTTTGGCACACGTTCGGTCCACCTCGTTCCACCGGAGCCAGGGGTGGTGAGCTCGGCTATGGCGCGGGAGGACCGTGAGGCATGGGAGCGTCTCGAGGCCGAGGCCGCCGACGAGGCCTACATGCAAGAGCTTCGCCGGCAGCACCCGGAGCTCGTGGAGGCGGAGCAGGTGATCTTTGCCGGCGCGGAGGGCGGCTAGGTTATCGCGCTCTCCTTCGATGACGAGATCAAAGGCAGCAAGGACGGCGACACAGAGGGCGACGAGGTTATCGCTCTCTCCTCTGATGATGAGGTCGAAGGAGGCGGCGCGGAGGGCGTTGAGGTGGGCCCCGAGGACGAGGAGATCGACGTCGACGAGTGGAGGAGTGCCTTCCCCAACGACCCCGACGACGGTACTGGCCTGGACCTGGCTCGCGGCACACTGTACATGACGAGGAAGGATTGGCTCGACCTCTACTTCGACCGAAAGTATTTTAGCTTAGTTTAAAGTTATGTTTTATGTTCGGCTATGCAAAACTATGTATGTTTATGTTTGAATGCATGCTACTTTCGGTTGAACCTGCTTTGAACTTGATCAAATTGAAGTTTACAACCTTAATTTTAGGGGATCGACTAGAAAAGGCCAAAAATTGCTGGAGTATATATATATCCACTAAGGGTTTTAGTCCTTTAACTTTTTAAGGGTCGCCTAGAGATGTCCTTATGACTTGTTTATTTCAGTTCTTCACAGTGTGATGCTCTATATGTGCAACTATTTGCTGTGCAGTTCAATTTCATCAATAAAAGTTTCAACAATACCACTATGAATTATGATATTTGGTTGTTGTTAATGACATTGAAGTTAACATGCCTTTTCGTTTTCAATTGTTGTTTAGCAACATGCATTGTACTGAATGACTAAATATGCAATCCCAGGCTACATAGCAACAAGGAAGAGTGTTACCTTAATGTACTGATGATGTCTAGATATATATGTAATAAAATCTTATATAATGGGATGGATGGAGTGTTGTACTACATCATTTTTCAATTGTTGTTTAGCTTCTAATATTAACTTGGTGCTTTTAGGTATATATATCATTGCCAAAGATCCAAACTTTGACCCTTTCTGTGTATGGGGCAATGAGATATTCATGAACCATCATCAAGTGAGGAAACTGATAAAGATTGTTACTAAAATGGGTCAAAATATGTCAATCGAACTATTTGTTTACAATTTATGCAAGACAACAGTGAACTGCAGGATGGTAAGTAAGAACCCTGTAGCCTTCTTTTTACCGCCCGTAATGAGTTGTGTTAGATGAAAATATACGATTCTTTTTTCTTTTGCAGTGGATCCTGAAGCAGTTTACTCAATATTACCTCTCAAACTATATGATTGGCGGCCGGCCATCACAAGGGGTTGGACTAGAGTCCTGCATGCCTTCTGCATCCAGGAGAGCACAATAGGGCCATTCCGCTTCACCTTGTTCAGCAACTGGAATGTCTGTCACCTCTTTCTTTACCATCTGTAATAGTACAAGTATAGAACCCTGGTACATCATTCTTTATTTGGTGCTTCTGTAATTCTTAAACATATGTACCTATGAATCGAATAATGCATTCGTTTTGTGAACCTGATGGATATGAACAAAGCTATAACCTACTTTCAAGTTTAAATTAGGTACAATTTTAAATAGCAGCAATTAAATTAGGGCGAAATTACGTTGTGCAGGTCATTACGGCACACATAGTTGGTAAAACACAAACGTTTGCTATATACACCATAATTCGAGACGGTTCACAGAGAGGAAACGTGTGCAAGCATGCACACAGTTGCCGTTCGCAAAGCGTGTGTGATGTCAAACACTATCACATATGGTGTGGGAAAACTAAATGTGTCTGATTGTCTACCTATCGTACACGGTTTATAATCATGAACTGTTTGTGATGTGCCAGACATCGTGAATCTCCCGTGCCTGGAATCTGCCTGGAAAGCTCCCATGCCTAGAATCTGTCTGGTTTTAGGCAGAACCACAAAACTCCGACTGCGATGGCAATGTGAGCACAAACGAGTAGCAAGGATGAAGCATTTGGGATATTCGAGATATCGGAAACGGTTATATAGGGACTACGGTATGCATCAAGGCTCCCTATCCCTGATGGTTTCTGGGTCGTGTGGGAAGGACCCCCCTATCGCCCGCACTCACTTGGAGACGGTTCCATATGCCATCGCGGAAAGGGGTTAAAACCGTTTGTTTAGGACCGACGCGCACCAGTGGCCCTTCACAGAGGGAAGTAGGGATTTGTAGAGGTGCCAGAGCTCAAAGCGAAAAACTTAGAGGTAAAAACATTTTGGGAGGTGTATCCTTCCCACCAACGAAAACGACTTAGAGTTCCCAACACTTTCCATGCTAGATATATCAGAGGTGGTTCCCAAACAGAAAATAAAGTTTATTCCCTTTTCAACCATACTTTCATTTCCATGGCTAGTCGTATCCATGGTTGCCCTCCATACCAACACTTCTCGAGGAATTTATTATTTGACAACATAAAGTAAATTCATTTTTCATTTCGGGACTGGGCATCCCTAATACGTTTGCCTTACTCTCGTGCAATGACAAGTGAATAAACACTCATCTTGAGAATAACCCATCTAGCATGGAAAATATTAGCCACCCCTCACCACTCCACGAGCGAAACGAACACACAAAAGAGAAGTTTATTTTGAAAATTAGAGATGGCACATACAAATTTTCTTAGAACGGCAAAAGAATACCGCATATATGTAGATATAGTGGACTCATGTGGCAAAACTGGGTTAAAGGTTTTTGGATGCACAAGTAGAGATCATACTTAGTGCAAAATGAAGGCTAGCAAAAGATTGAGAAGCGACCAGCCAAGAAACGGATAATCTCAAAAGCGAGCATTAAGCATAATTACCGAATAATGCACCACAAGTAGGATATAATTTTGTTGCATAATTATTGACTTTCATGCTTGCATAGGGAAACACAAACCTTAACACCAGTATTCTTACTAAAGCATAATTACTCATCAACATAACTCACGTATCACATCATCATATCTCAAAACTATTACTAAGAATCAAGTTTATTTTGTCCAATGATCTTCATGAAAGTTTTTATTATATCCTTCTTGGATATCTATCACTTTGGGACTAATTTTTATGTGTTGCTTTTGACAAGCTCAAACAAATATAAGTCAAGATCATGAGCATAATATTTCTTTCTTTCTCTCAAATTAATTTAAGTGAAGCAAGAGAGAATTTCTTGAAAATTTTACTAACTCTCAAATAATTCTAAGTGAAGCAAGAGAGCATTTCTTCAAAAATACTAAAGCACACTGTGCTCAAAAAGATATAAGTGAAGCACTAGAGCAAGTCCATAGCTCATAAAAATTTAAGTGAAGCATAGAGAGCAATTCTAACAAGTCATGACATAATTTTGGCTCTCTCAAATAGGTGTGTCCAGCAAGGAATCAAGACTTAAAACACAAAATAAAACAAGCAAAGACTCATATCATACAATACGCTCCAAGCAAAACACATAGTATGTGACGAATAAAAATATAGCTTCGAGTAAAATACCGATGGTCGTTAGAAGAAAGAGGGGATGCCACTCGGGGGCATCCCCAAGCTTATTTGTTTGCTCAATTTTGGATAACAGCCTGGGATGCCGGGGCATCCCAAAGTTTATGCTCTTCTTACTCCTTATTCCTTCATCCATCGTAAGATAACCCAAAACTTGAAAACTTCAATCACACAAAACTCAACAAAACCTTCATGAGATCCGTTAGTAAAAGAAAGCAAATAACTACTATGAGTACTGTACCAAACCAATTCATATTTTGTTTTTTGCATAATATCTACTGTATTCCAACTTTTCTATGGAAAAAACTCATCGAAGAAAGCCATAGAGCCATCAAAATAAGCACACAATGCAAAGAAAACAGAATCCGTCAAAACAGAATAGTCTGCAGCAATCTAACTATTTTGAAAACTTCTGGAACTCCAAAAATTCTAAAAAATTAGGACGACCTGAGCAAGGGTATTTTATCGTTCTCTGGTAAAAAATGAGAATTATTTTCGTGAGCGCAAAAGTTTCAGTTTTTCCAGCAAGATCAAACAACTATCACCCGAGAAGATCCTAATGGCTTTACTTGACAGAAACACTAATTAAAACATAAAAAACACAATCATAACAATAGCATAATTGTGCTAACACACAAGAACAGGAAGCAAAAAGAAAAAATAAATTTTATTCATTGGGTTGCCTCCCAACAAGCGACATAGTTTTACGCCCTTAGCTAGGCATAAAGCAAGGATCTAAGTTTTGTCATCTTTGGTTCGAGATCCATAAGATGCCCTCATGATTGATTCATAGGGTGGATTAATTCTAGTTCTAGTAAAGTGTTCCATACCCTTCCTCAAAGGAAATTGGAACTTAATATTGCCTTCTTTCATATCAATCACGGCACCGACAGTGCGTAAAAGCAGTCTACCAAGAATAATTGGACAAGATGGATTGCAATCAATATCAAGAACAATAAAATGTATGGGCACATAATTCCTATTTGCAAGAATAAGAACATCATTAATTCTTCCCATAGGATTTTTAATAGTAGAATCCGCCAAGTGCAAATTTAAAGAGCATGATTCAAGATCGGTAAGACCAAGCACATCACATAAAGATTTTGGAATTGTAGACACACTAGCACCCAAGTCACACAAAGCAAAACACTCATAATTTTTAATCTTGACTTTGATAGTAGGTTCCCATTCATCATGCAATTTTCTAGGAATTTAAACTTCTAATTCAAATTTTTCTTCAAGAGCTTTCATCATAGCATCAACAATATGTTTAGTAAAAGCATGGGGTGAATTTATCATGGATTGCAACAAATAAATACAATCAATCAAAGAGAAACTATCATAATTAAAGTCTTTGTAATCCAAAAGAGTGGGCACATCACTAGTTAAAGTTTTGACCTCTTCATACCCACTTTCATCAATTTTCTCAACAAGATTTTCACCCTCCTAAATATTGGGATGCCTTCTAACTTAAGTTGACTCTTCTCCATTCCCTTTTTATCAATCTTAACTTCACTAAATAAGGAATCAATAGAAGAAATACCAATCATTTTAAGATCTTCATCACTTTTGCGAAATAAATCACTAGAAAACGCTTTTTCTAAAAATTCTCTTTTAGCTCTAAGCATAGCGGTTCTTTTCTTACTTTCATTCATAGAAACATAAAGAGCTTTAATTGATTCATCAACCTTAGGCACAAAAATTTTCATCTTGAAATTTTCCACATCATGAGAAATTCTATCAACACTTCTATACAAATCATCAATTTTATTCAACTTTTCTTCTATGGTAGTGTTGAAAACTTTTTGCGTGTTGATAAATTCTTTAATATTATTCTCAAGATCAGAGGTGTTCCTATTATTATTGTATGATTGATTTTCATAGGAATTACCATAATTATTAGAGGAATTACTAGGAAAAGGCCTAGGATTAAAATTACCTCTATAAACATTGTTGTTGAAATTATTTCGAGAGATAAAATTCACATCTACGGCATCACTATTTTTCTCAATCAAAGTAGACAAAGGCATATCATTAAAATCAATAGGAGCACTTCTACTAGCAACCATTTTCATAAGAGCATCAACTTTTTCACTCAACGAAGAAATTTCTTTAGCCAAATTAACTTTTTTACTAGTAGGAGCTCTTCGGTGTGCCACTGCGAATAATTTGCCATAATATTATCAAGCAATTTGGTAGCTTCACCCAAAGTAATTTCCATAAAAGTACCACCCGCGGAGGAATCTAAAAGATTACGACAAACAAAATTCAACTTCGCATAAATTTTTTGTATGATCATCCAAAGATTTAACCCATGAGTTGGGAAATTCCTTAGCATCATTTTCATCCTTTCCCAAGATTGTGCAACATGCTCATGTTCAAGTTCCTTGAAATTCATGATCTGTGTTCTATGGGAAATAATTTTTGTGGGCGGAAAATACTTAGTGATAAAAGGAT
This sequence comes from Triticum dicoccoides, assembly GCF_002162155.2. NCBI lineage: Eukaryota > Viridiplantae > Streptophyta > Magnoliopsida > Poales > Poaceae > Triticum > Triticum dicoccoides. The sequence continues at coordinate 224,691,778 of NC_041382.1, forward strand.
CTTTACACTTATTCCAAGAATCCATACTATTGCGAGGCAAAGAAGAGAACCAAAATTTTGTAGAATCATGCAAAGACAACGAAAATAATTTCGTCTTCATCACATCATTGTCCATATATTTTTTCTTTTGTATATCGCATAATTCCACGAAGGTATTAAGATGGGACGCGGCATCCTCATTAGAAGTACCAGAAATTGATCTTTCATAACAAGATTCAGCAAAGCAGTATTAATATCACAGGACTCCGCACTAGTGGCAGGAGGAGCAATCGGAGTGCTGATAAAATCGTTGTTGTTGGTATTTGAGAAATCACATAACCTGGTGTTCTCTTGAGTCATGATGACCACACAACAAGATTGCACTCAAAAACAGATCTGGCAAAGAAAACATCGAACGAAAAAGAGAGGCGAATAAAACGACAAATTTTTGTGAAGTGGGGGAGAGGAAAACGAGAGGCAAATGGAAAATAATGTAAATTGCGAGGAGATGAGATTTGTGATTAGGAACCTGGTATATGTTGAAGATCCTCCCCGGCAACAGCGCCAGAAATTCCTTTTGATGTCGCTTGAAGCTACGTCGGTATTTCCCCAAAGAGGAAGGGATGATGCAGCATAACGGCAGTTGGTATTTCCCTTAGATATGAAACCAAGGTTATCGAACTAGTATGAGAACCAAGCAACACAATGTTAACAGCCCCTGCACACAAATAACAACCACTCACAACCTGACGTGTAAACGGGGTTGTCAATCCCTTTCGGTTAACGGCGCCAGAAATTGGTGGGCGGATGGGATAAAGTTTTAATAGATTGAATATCGCAAATAAAATAAAGTGCAACAATGTATTTTTACATTTTTGGACTAATAGATCTGAAAATGAATGCAAAGGAAAAGTAGATCGCAAAGGAAAATATATGAGAAAGAGACCCGAGGGCCGTAGGTTTCACTAGTGGCTTCTCTCGAGAAAAATAGCAAACGAGGAAGCCACCTAGCTACTAACTACGGACCCAAAGGTCTACAAAGAACTACTCACGCATCATCGGAGAGGCACCAATGGAGATGGTGAACCCCATCCGAGATGGTGTCTAGATTTGATCTGGTGGTTCTGGACTCTGTGACGACAGGATAAATATTTTGTCGACTCCCCTAGGGTTTTGGGAATATTGGGGTATTTATAGAGCAAAGAGGCGGTCCGGGGGCACCCGAGGTGGGCACAACCCACCAGGGCGCGCCCGGGCTCCCTGGCGCGCCCTGGTGGGTTGTGCTCTCCTTGGAGCACCCGCCAGGCACAGCCAGGGCCCATTACGTGTCTTCTGGTCCATAAAAAATCACCGTAAAGTTTCGTGGTATTTGGACTCCGTTTGGTATTGATTTTCTGTGATGTAAAAACATGGAAAAAACAGCAACTAGCACTTGGCACTATGTCAATAGGTTAGTACCAAAAAATGATATAAAATGATTATAAAACATCCAAGATTGATAATATAACAGCATGGAACAATCAAAAATTATAGATACGTTGGATACGTATCACTGCTCCTGACGCTTCTGCCTCATCATGTCCATGTATTGGGCAGGGGCCTCGCCGATGGTCATGGTGCAATGCGCCGACGAGGATGGCGCGGAGGAGGGGGTTGGCGCCAGATCATCGAATACCATGTTCTCCATTTTGACATCATCGTCCTTTGGCTTCCTGCCGGCCAGCCAGTCGGCAGCAATGGCTGCCATATCCTTTTGGTCTGTCGTCCGCCCGTCCCGAAGAGCGCTGAAGCGCGAGGAAACCATGGTGGGAGTGGTGTGGATAGGAGAAAGGGAACGAAGGTGGATGACTACGGCTATGGCCGGCGCAACAGTTTATATAGCAATGGTGGGCAGCAGAGGGATGGATGGGTGGCGCCGGAGTAGCCGTGTCGGCAACCGCGTATCATTAATGTGGGCAGCAGACGGACTGACGGATGACACTTGTGTAGTTTGGACGCGGAGCAATCGCCTGCACAGGGAAGCAGCACGGGCGGCGCTGACCGTTTCAGGTGAAAAGCGTGCGCGGGCGAGGGAGGCGGTATGGGTGGGCCAGGGCGGCCAGACACGTGCTTAACAGCAGTCCGGTCCAGCAGCCGGACATGCTGGCTTGCCAGCGAGCTCGCCTAGCTGAGCAACGACAATCAGACGATGGACATGGCTTCTGACTAGGAGCCGTGCCATCGCCCAATCCATACTTTCATTAAGTAGGTGTGGCCACAGTTCGACACCCTAATGGCGAAAGAGCTACCAGGGCAGGAGGACCTGTGCTGCAACCTCTGTCTCCTCAACAAGCATCGGCTCAGAGAAATACGAATCGCCGGCGAACAAGCGAACGACAATGCCGTCACAAAGATGTGGCCATATGATCCCGACTTCCTAAATGAGCAGCGGGGCTGTATTAGACCATCCCCATGACCCGCGAGGCCCTCTCCGTTGTCCTTTGAGTTGTTGCACTCGCCGTGGTGCTGCCGTCTCGTGTTGGTAACATGGTCAACGAACACGAGGAATCAGGAGATGACTTTAATTGGAGAGGATGACAGTGGGGACCCACCAGGGCCATAGCCGCACGTACGCAAGTGCCTCCTTATTATATACAACTATTTTTTGCTTCATCCTGGTTTCCTGACATCACGGTCCCACACCATTGTCAACCTATATAGTCAATAAACAAGAGAATTGCATAAGGAGCGGCCGACAGCTTAGACCCAGCAGCTCGAATAGTATTTGTGTTTTTGAGGTGTGAGCAGAGTTTTTCTTGAGCGATATTTTTCTTGTTGTTTAGAGGAGCAGGGTATCAACTGGGCCGGCTGTGGCCCGTTTAGCCCAGGCCTTGAGGTATAGCTAGGCTAGCCTAGCCCAGATATTAATTTTTTTCAAGCTAAAAATGGCTAGCCCAGCTATACCTATTTTTAGGAATACCCAGGCCAGGTCAACTTGTTATTCACCGCCCCGCTGGGATACAAATCTTTCCTAAAAGGGATGTATTAGGCTTAACAAGAAAATGGGCATTAAGAAATAATAAATGGGATGTAATAATAAAAACTAGGTTGTAACTCTAAAAAATGCACCAAACACCTAATTAGTTAAAAATATATTATTTTTGGATTTTGAAAATTTTAATTTCATTACTTGTTGCACGCACAATATTTTATTGGATTTTTATGTGATACAAATTTATTTTGAAATTATATTTAATCTGACTAGAAATTTCGTGATAAAAATATTTCGGATCCCATCAAAATGTGGGAAATTTTTATTAAATTCTGTTTTGAGCAGTTGGTTGAAATTATTAATCATTGTCCTAGCTACAAAATGGGTTGTACTTTTAACAAACTATAAATGGGCTGTAGTAAATTCCATTGGAATTCAAAAATGGGCTGTACATTCTTACAAATCGAAAATGGGCTATATGTTCTCTGCCACACACTTGTGGGCCTACTAAGTTGACGCGTACGCAAGGCTTTGCCAACATATATTCAACACACGGTCCTAGCAGCAGTGGCCATTGGATCTCCATCCAACGGATGCCGTGCTTCTTCTTCAATCTCGGATATTCTTGCTTCAGCCGCCCAAAAAATGATTCCTCCCCCTGACATGTGGGGTGCACCATTTCGGAAGCTGACCTGTGGGCCTACTAAGTTGACGCGTACCAAGGGTTTGTCAACTTAGTCAATATAAACGATTCTAGCTGTAGTGACCTTACGATGTCCATCCAACGGCCGTCGTGCTTCTTGAACCTCTAGTCTTCTTGTTCCAGCCGCCCAAACCAGTGCCGACCGTGCCGCCTGCTCTTGCCTCCCGTGTCCGGCTATGCTGCCACCGCTGGCCATGCCATCCCTCTATACTCACCCACACCTCCTGTTATTCTTCGGCGACGACAGCCTCACACAGTAGCCAAAGAAGGCAACCCACATACTCCCCTCCGCGTGGGCATCCACTGCCGCATCTTCCCCGGCTTCACGTCATTCCCTTCCTAGGCCTCGCCATCATCCACTACCTTGGTGTTCTCGGCGCGGCGTGGTCAACATGGTCAACGAAGGACAACCATCGGAAGAGGACTTTAGGCGGTGAGGCTGACAGCTGGACCCACCAGCTACATCTTCGAACACAAGGAAGTTCCTCCTTATTAGTCACAAAATAAAAATGATTCCTCCCCGTGACAGCTGGGACCAACCAACTATATCTTCGCACGCAAGGAAGTGCGTCCTTATCCTCCCTGACCGATGGGACCCACCCGATCAAAGCATACGTAGTGTTGTCTATCTGGTCGCGAATGTGTACGTACATATTGGTTGATCGGCCTCTTTGCAAGTATGAACCATGGCCGAGTAAGTAGCGGCACGTGTCATTGTAGAGCGCCCGACATAGCAGTTCACGCAGTCCCGTCTAAGTCCTGTACACGTACATACAACCACAGGGAAAAAAATACGGCCACGCACGTACATACGGGCGAGTTCTTGAGCGCGTACTCAAGCATATATATGAAGGAAATATGCCCTAGAGGCAATAATAAAGTTATTATTTATTTCCTTATATCATGATAAATGTTTATTATTCATGCTAGAATTGTATTAACCGGAAACATAATACATGTGTGAATACATAGACAAACAGAGTGTCACTAGTATGCCTCTACTTGACTAGCTCGTTAATCAAAGATGGTTATGTTTCCTAACCATAAACAAAGTGTTATTATTTGATTAACGAGGCACATCATTAGTTGAATGATCTGATTGACATGACCCATTACATTAGCTTAGCACCCGATCGTTTAGTATGTTGCTATTGCTTTCTTCATGACTTATACATGTTCCTATGACTATGAGATTATGCAACTCCCGTTTGCCGGAGGAACACTTTGGGTGCTACCAAACGTCACAACGTAACTGGGTGATTATAAAGGAGCATTACAGGTGTCTCCAAAGGTACATGTTGGGTTGGCATATTTCGAGATTAGGATTTGTCACTCCGATTGTCGGAGAGGTATCTCTGGGCCCTCTCGGTAATGCACATCACATAAGCCTTGCAAGCATTACAACTAATGTGTTAGTTGTGAGATGATGTATTACAGAACGAGTAAAGAGACTTGCCGGTAACGAGATTGAACTAGGTATTGGATACCGACGATCGAATCTCGGGCAAGTAATATACCGATGACAAAGGGAACAACGTATGTTGTTATGCGGTCTGACCGATAAAGATCTTCGTAGAATATGTAGGAGCCAATATGGGCATCCAGGTCCCGCTATTGATTATTGACCGGAGATGTGTCTCAGTCATGTCTGCATTGTTCTCGAACCGTAGGGTCCGCACGCTTAACATTACGATGACAGTTATTATGAGTTTATGCATTTTGATGTACCGAAGTTAGTTCGGAGTCCCGGATGTGATCACGGACATGACGAGGAGTCTCGAAATGGTCGAGACATAAAGATTGATATATTGGAAGCCTATGTTTGGATATCGGAAGTGTTCCGGCTAAAATCAAGATTTTACCGGAGTACCGGGAGGTTACCGGAAACCCCGGGAGCTGTATGGGCCTTAGTGGGCTTTAGTGGAAAGGAGAAAGGGGCAGCCCAAGGTCGGCCGCACGCCTTCCCCCTCCCCTAGTCCTATTAGGACAAGGAGAGGTGGCCGGGCCCCCTCTCTCTCTTTCCCCCTCGGGGAATCCTATTCCAACTAGGATTGGGGGGGAGTCCTACTCCCGGTAGGAGTAGGACTCCTCCTGCGCCCTCCTCCTGGCCGTCCGCCCCCTCCCCCTTGGATCCTTTATATACAGGGGCAGGGGGGCACCTCTAAACACACAAGTTGATCCTTGAGATTGTTCCTTAGCCGTGTGTGGTGCCCCCTGCCACCATATTCTACCTCGATCATATTGTAGCGGTGCTTAGGCGAAGCCCTGCGACAGTAGAACATCAAGATCGTCACCATGCCGTCGTGCTGACGGAACTCCTCCCCGACACTTTGCTGGATTGGAGCCCGGGGATCGTCATCGAGCTGTACGTGTGCTAAGAACTCGGAGGTGCCGGAGTAACGGTGCTTGGATCGGTCGGATCGGGAAGACGTACGACTACTTCCTCTACGTTGCGTCAACGCTTCCGCAGTTGGTCTGTGTGGGTATGTAGACAACACTCTCCCCTCTCGTTGCTATGCATCACCATGATCTTGCGTGTGCGTAGGAAATTTTTTGAAATTACTGCGTTCCCCAACAGTGGCATCCGAGCCTAGGTTTTATGGTTTGATGTTATATGCACGAGCAGAACACAAGTGAGTTGTGGGCGATATAAGTCATACTGCCTACCAGCATGTCATACTTTGGTTCGGCGGTATTGTTGGACAGGACGACCCGGACCGACATTACGCGTACGCTTACGCGAGACCGGTTCTCGCGACGTGCTTTGCACATAGGTGGCTTGCGGGCGACTATCTCTCCAACTTTAGTTGAACCGAGTGTGGCTACGCCCGGTCCTTGCGAAGGTTAAAACGGAGTCTATTTGACAAACTATCGTTGTGGTTTTGATGCGTAGGTGAGATTGGTTCTTACTTAAGCCCGTAGCAGCCACGTAAAACATGCAACAACAAAGTAGAGGACGTCTAACTTGTTTTTGCAGGGCATGTTGTGATGTGATATGGCCAAGACATGATGCTAAATTTTATTGTATGAGATGATCATGTTTTGTAACCGAGTTATCGGCAACTGGCAGGAGCCATATGGTTGTCGCTTTATTGCATGCAATGCAATCACGATGTAATGCTTTACTTTATTACTAAGCGGTAGTGATAGTCATAGAAGCATAAGATTGGCGAGACGACAACGATGCTACGATGGAGATGAAGGTGTCGCGCCGATGACGATGGTGATAATGATGGTGATCATGACGGTGCTTCGGAGATGGAGATCACAGGCACAAGATGATGATGGCCATATCATATCACTTATATTGATTGCATGTGATGTTTATCTTTTATGCATCTTATCTTGCTTTGATTGACGGTAGCATTATAAGATGATCTCTCACTAAATTATCAAGAAGTGTTCTCCCTGAGTATGCACCGTTGCGAAAGTTCTTCGTGCTGAGACACCACGTGATGATCGGGTGTGATAGGCTCTACGTTCAAATACAACGGGTGCAAAACAGTTGCACACGCGGAATACTCAGGTTATACTTGACGAGCCAAGAATATACAGATATGGCCTCGGAACACGGAGACCGAAAGGTCGAGCGTGAATCATATAGTAGATATGATCAACATAGTGATGTTCACCAATGAAACTACTCCATCTCACGTGATGATCGGACATGGTTTAGCTGATTTGGATCACGTGATCACTTAGAGGATTAGAGGGATGTCTATCTAAGTGGGAGTTCTTAAGTAATATGATTAATTGTTAAATTTATCATGAACTTAGTCCCTGATAGTATCTTGCTTGTTATATTGATTGTAGCTAGATGGCTCGTGCTGTTGTTCCGTTGAATTTTAATGCGTTCCTTGAGAAAGCAAAGTTGAAAGATGATGGTAGCAATTACACGGACTGGGTCCGTAACTTGAGGATTATCCTCATTGCTGCACAGAAGAATTACGTCCTGGAAGCACCGCTGGGTGCTAGGCCTGCTGCTGGAGCAACACCAGATGTTATGAACGTCTGGCAGAGGAAAGCTGATGACTACTCGATAGTTCAGTGTGCCATGCTTTACGGCTTAGAATCGGGACTTCAACGATGTTTTGAACATCATGGAGCATATGAGATGTTCCAGGAGTTGAAGTTAATATTTCAAGCAAATGCCCGGATTGAGAGATATGAAGTCTCCAATAAGTTCTATAGCTGCAAGATGGAGGAGAACAGTTCTGTCAGTGAGCATATACTCAAAATGTCTGGGTATAATAATCACTTGATTCAATTGGGAGTTAATCTTCCAGATGATTGCGTCATTGACAGAATTCTTCAATCACTACCACCAAGCTACAAGAGCTTCGTGATGAACTATAATATGCAAGGGATGAACAAGACTATTCCCGAGCTCTTCGCAATGCTGAAAGCTGCGGAGGTAGAAATCAAGAAGGAGCATCAAGTGTTGATGGTCAATAAGACCACTAGTTTCAAGAAAAAGGGCAAAGGGAAGAAGAAGGGGAACTTCAAGAAGAACGGCAAGCAAGTTGCTGCTCAAGAGAAGAAACCCAAGTCTGGACCTAAGCCTGAAACTGAGTGCTTCTACTGCAAGCAGACTGGTCACTGGAAGCAGAACTGCCCCAAGTATTTGGCGGATAAGAAGGATGGCAAGGTGAACAAAGGTATATGTGATATACATGTTATTGATGTGTACCTTACCAATGCTCGCAGTAGCACCTGGGTATTTGATACTGGTTCTGTTGCTAATATTTGCAACTCGAAACAGGGACTATGGATTAAGCAAAGATTGGCTAAGGATGAGGTGACGATGCGCGTGGGAAACGGTTCCAAAGTCGATGTGATCGCGGTCGGCACGCTACCTCTACATCTACCTTCGGGATTAGTATTAGACCTAAATAATTGTTATTTGGTGCCAGCGTTGAGCATGAACATTATATCTGGATCTTGTTTAATGCGAGACGGTTATTCATTTAAATCAGAGAATAATGGTTGTTTTATTTATATGAGTAATATCTTTTATGGTCATGCACCCTTGAAGAGTGGTCTATTCTTATTGAATCTCGATAGTAGTAATACACATATTCATAATGTTGAAGCCAAAAGATGCAGAGTTGATAATGATAGTGCAACTTATTTGTGGCACTGCCGTTTAGGTCATATCGGTGTAAAGCGCATGAAGAAACTCCATACTGATGGACTTTTAGAACCACTTTATTATGAATCACTTGGTACTTGCGAACCGTGCCTCATGGGCAAGATGACTAAAACACCGTTCTCCGATACTATGGAGAGAGCAACAGATTTGTTGGAAATCGTACATACAGATGTATGTGGTCCGATGAATATTGAGGCTCATGGCGGATATCGTTATTTTCTCACCTTCACAGATGACTTAAGCAGATATGGGTATATCTACTTAATGAAACACAAGTCTGAAACATTTGAAAAGTTCAAAGAATTTCAGAGTGAAGTTGAAAATCACCGTAACAAGAAAATAAAGTTTCTACGATCTGATCGTGGAGGAGAATATTTGAGTTACGAGTTTGGTGTACATTTGAAAAATTGTGGAATAGTTTCGCAACTCACGCCACCCGGAACACCACAGCGTAATGGTGTGTCTGAACGTCGTAATTGTACTTTACTAGATATGGTGCGATCTATGATGTCTCTTACTGATTTACCGCTATCGTTTTGGGGATACGCTCTAGAGACGGCCGCATTCACGTTAAATAGGGCACCATCAAAATCCGTTGAGACGACGCCTTATGAACTGTGGTTTGGCAAGAAACCAAAGTTGTCGTTTCTGAAAGTTTGGGGCTGCGATGCTTATGTGAAAAAGCTTCAACCTGATAAGCTCGAACCCAAATTGGAGAAATGTGTCTTCATAGGATATCCAAAGGAAACTATTGGATACACCTTCTATCACAGATCCGAAGGCAAGACTTTTGTTGCTAAATTCGGAAACTTTCTAGAGAAGGAGTTTCTCTCGAAAGAAGTGAGTGGGAGGAAAGTAGAACTTGACGAGGTAACTGTACCTGCTCCCTTACTGGAAAGTAGTACATCACAGAAAACTGTTTCAGTGACACCTACACCAGTTAGTGAGGAAGCTAATGATAATGATCATGAAACTTCAGATCAAGATACTACTGAACCTCGTAGATCAACCAGAGTGAGATCCGCGCCAGAGTGGTACGGTAATCCTGTTCTGGAAGTCATGCTACTAGATCATGATGAACCTATGAACTATGAAGAAGCGACGGTGAGCCCAGATTCCGCAAAATGGCTTGAAGCCATGAAATCTGAGATGGGATCCATGTATGAGAACAAAGTATGGACTTTGGTTGGCTTGCCCGATGATCGGCAAGCGATTGAGAAAAATGGATCTTCAAGAAGAAGACTGACGCTGACGGTAATATTACTGTCTACAAAGCTCGACTTGTCGCAAAAGGTTTTCGACAAGTTCAAGGGGTTGACTACGATGAGACCTTCTCACCCGTAGCGATGCTTAAGTCTGTCCAAATCATGTTAGCAATTGCCGCATTTTATGATTATGAAATTTGGCAAATGGATGTCAAAACTGCATTCCTGAATGGATTTCTGGAAGAAGAGTTGTATATGATGCAACCAGAAGGTTTTGTCGATCCAAAGGGAGCTAACAAAGTGTGCAAGCTCCAGCGATCCATTTATGGACTGGTGCAAGCCTCTCAGAGTTGGAATAAACACTTTGATAGTGTGATCAAAGCATTTGGTTTTATACAGACTTTCGGAGAAGCCTGTATTTACAAGAAAGTGAGTGGGAGATCTCTAGCATTTCTGATATTATATGTGGATGACATATTACTAATTGGAAATGATATAGAATTTCTGGATAGCATAAAGGGATACTTGAATAAGAGTTTTTCAATGAAAGACCTCGGTGAAGCTACTTACATATTAGGCATAAAGATCTATAGAGATAGATCAAGACGCTTAATTGGACTTTCACAAAGCACATACCTTGACAAGATTTTGAAGAAGTTCAAAATGGATCAAGCAAAGAAAGGGTTCTTGCCTGTGTTACAAGGTGTGAAGTTGAGTCAGACTCAATGCCCGACGACTGCAGAAGATAGAGAGAAAATGAAAGATGTTCCCTTTGCTTCAGCCATAGGCTCTATCATGTATGCAATGCTGTGTACCAGACCTGATGTGTGCCTTGCTATAAGTTTAGCAGGGAGGTACCAAAGTAATCCAGGAGTGGATCACTGGACAGTGGTCAAGAACATCCTGAAATACCTGAAAAGGACTAAGGATATGTTTCTCGTATATGGAGGTGACAAAGAGCTCATCATAAAGGGTTACGTTGATGCGAGCTTTGACACTGATCCGGACGATTCTAAATCGCAAACCGGATACGTGTTTACATTAAACGGTGGAGCTGTCAGTTGGTGCAGTTCTAAACAAAGCGTCGTAGCGGGATATACATGTGAAGCGGAGTACATAGCTGCTTCGGAAGCAGCGAACGAAGGAGTCTGGATGAAGGAGTTCATATCCGATCTAGGTGTCATACCTAGTGCATCGGGTCCAATGAAAATCTTCTGTGACAATACTGGTGCAATTGCCTTGGCAAAGGAATCCAGATTTCACAAGAGAACCAAGCACATCAAGAGATGCTTCAATTCCATCCGGGATCTAGTCCAGGTGGGAGACATAGAGATTTACAAGATACATACGGATCTGAATGTTGCAGATCTGTTGACTAAGCCTTTTCCACGAGCAAAAACATGATCAGCACCAAGGCTCCATGGGTGTTAGAATCATTACTGTGTAATCTAGATTATTGACTCTAGTGCAAGTGGGAGACTGAAGGAAATATGCCCTAGAGGAAATAATAAAGTTATTATTTATTTCCTTATATCATGATAAATGTTTATTATTCATGCTAGAATTGTATTAACCGGAAACATAATACATGTGTGAATACATAGACAAACAGAGTGTGACTAGTATGCCTCTACTTGACTAGCTCGTTAATCAAAGATGGTTATGTTTCCTAACCATAAACAAAGTGTTGTTATTTGATTAACGAGGTCACATCATTAGTTGAATGATCTGATTGACATGACCCATTCCATTAGCTTAGCACCCGATCGTTTAGTATGTTGCTATTGCTTTCTTCATGACTTATACATGTTCCTATGACTATGAGATTATGCAACTCCCGTTTGCCGGAGGAACACTTTGGGTGCTACCAAACGTCACAACGTAACTGGGTGATTATAAAGGAGCATTACAGGTGTCTCCAAAGGTACATGTTGGGTTGGCATATTTCGAGATTAGGATTTGTCACTCCGATTGTCGGAGAGGTATCTCTGGGCCCTCTCGGTAATGCACATCACATAAGCCTTGCAAGCATTACAACTAATGTGTTAGTTGTGAGATGATGTATTATGGAACGAGTAAAGAGACTTGCCGGTAACGAGATTGAACTAGGTATTGGATACCGACGATCGAATCTCGGGCAAGTAATATACCGATGACAAAGGGAACAACGTATGTTGTTATGCGGTCTGACCGATAAAGATCTTCGTAGAATATGTAGGAGCCAATATGGGCATCCAGGTCCCGCTATTGGTTATTGACCGGAGATGTGTCTCAGTCATGTCTGCATTGTTCTCGAACCGTAGGGTCCGCACGCTTAACGTTACGATGACAGTTATTATGAGTTTATGCATTTTGATGTACCGAAGTTAGTTCGGAGTCCAGGATGTGATCACGGACATGACGAGGAGTCTTGAAATGGTTGAGACATAAAGATTGATATATTGGAAGCCTATGTTTGGATATCGGAAGTGTTCCGGGTGAAATCGAGATTTTACCGGAGTACCGGGAGGTTACCGGAACCCCCCGGGAGCTGTATGGGCCTTAGTGGGCTTTAGTGGAAAGGAGAAAGGGGCAGCCCAAGGTAGGCCGCGCGCCTCCCCCCTCCCCTAGTCCTATTAGGACAAGGAGAGGTGGCCGGCCCCCCTCTCTCTCTTTCCCCCTCGGGGAATCCTATTCCAACTAAGATTGGGGGGGAGTCCTACTCCCGGTTGGAGTAGGACTCCTCCTGCGCCCTCCTCCTAGCCGGCGGCCCCCTCCCCCTTGGATCCTTTATATACGGGGGCAGGGGGGCACCTCTAAACACACAAGTTGATCCTTGAGATCGTTCCTTAGCCGTGTGCGGTGCCCCCTGCCACCATATTCCACCTCGATCATATTGTAGCGGTGCTTAGGCGAAGCCCTGCGACAGTAGAACATCAAGATCGTCACCACGCCGTCGTGCTGACGGAACTCCTCCCCGATGCTTTGCTGGATTGGAGCTCAGGGATCGTCATCGAGCTGTAGGTGTGCTAAGAACTCGGAGGTGCCGGAGTAACGGTGCTTGGATCAGTCGGATCGGGAAGACGTACGACTACTTCCTCTACGTTGCGTCAACGCTTCCGCAGTCGGTCTGCGTGGGTACGTAGACAACACTCTCCCCTCTCGTTGCTATGCATCACCATGATCTTGCGTGTGCGTAGGAATTTTTTTGAAATTACTGCGTTCCCCAACAATATACGGATGGTCAGGGCTTGTGTACATGGAGAGGCAACGGACGGCAACAACGGTGTCCTGTTCATCAGGCAGCAAACCGGCTGGGTCGGAACAGAGAAACATTGTCATGTTCATCGGGAGGCAACCGACTTGGTTGGAATGCGTCCTATTCAACGGGAGCCAACCGGCTTAGACGGAACAGCCGAAACGGGGTCTGGCGTACCGCAGAACAGAGGAAACGGCCTTCTGTTGGATCGGCCATGGTCAAAACAGGATCCTGTTCATCGGGAGGGGTATGGTGTATCACAAAACGGAGGAAACAGACCTGTGTTCAAGTGCCTACGGTCGAAACAGGGTCCTGTTGATTGGGAGGGGTGTGGCGTACCGCAAAACGGAGGAAACAAACTTGTGTTGGAGCGCCTACGGTCCAAATGGGTCCTGTTCATCCACTGTCTACTGCCTCGCTCTAGCCTCCACGGGCTACTGTTCATCCACGGCTACTGTTCATCCAGCCTCCACCGGCTGCTGTTCATAGAGCCTCCACGGGGTCCTGTTCATCCATCCCAACCGACTGGGGTGTGGCAGCCTCCTCGGGGTCCTGTTCATCCAGTGGGAACGACCTACAACCACAGGGTCCTGTTCATCCAACCCCCACTGGGAACTGTTCATCCACAACCAACCAACTGGCTCGACTCACCACGTCTCGACTCATTCTACGTGCCACACGCATAGTAGCAACGGTCATTGTTCATCGAGAGGCAACCCAACACCGGCTGACTACATCTCCCACGGGGGCTCGATCGACTTCAGTAAGTAGCACTTAGCAGCAGTGATCGATCACTCGGGTTCAGTTAGCAACAGCAGCGAAGGAATTGCTCGGGTTCAGTCAGCAGTGAATGAATCACTCGGGTTCAGTTAATAGCCAAGGGATCGATCGCTCGGGTTCAATAACGTGTGATCGCTCCGAGTTCAGTTAGCCAACGCCTCGCACACACGCGTGTACACGAGAGAAACACGCAAACCACAGTGCATCGCTCAGCCCTGACCACCCACTGTAACCTGGGACTCCGCGATATTTTCCTCGCCCTTGCTTCTACTATGATTTTTTCCGTCATGGACAGCCCAAAGAATGTCATACAACTGCGTCTCCGGCCCGCCCAGGACGAAAAGCCCATTTTCTATCATGATTTTTTGTCATAGAAGTAGGAGCCCACCACATCTATGATGATACCGGGTTTGTCACAATTATCGTCATAAAAGTGTCATAAGCATGACAGAAAAAATTTCGTTCGGCCCAAAATGTCACGGATGTGTCTTTTTTTTGTAGTGTATATTAAAATCAAAAATAGCTTCCTATAATTTTCTTTATTTATTTTATTTTATATTTTTGTTCTATCTATCTCTACGAGATTTGATCGTTGCAATTAACTGTCGAGGGATTGACAACCCCTTGTTCGCGTTGTGTGCAAGTTTTTGTTACTTTGTGTGTAGGTACTGCTAAGGAGGTGTTACGTGGTTATCCTACTAGATTGATAACCTTGGTTCTTAAATTAGGGAAAATACTTATCTCAATTGTACTGCACCATCCTCTCCTCTTCGAGAAAATCCCAACGCAGCTCACAAGTAGCAGGAAGAATTTCTGGTGCCGTTGCTGGGGATACATCATCAAGATCTATCAAGTACCATCGCATAAACTTTCATCTCCTTGCATTTATATTATTTACCATTTGCCTCTCATTTTCATCTCCACCACTTCTAAAATGTTTTCACAAATATACAAAAATATTTTCTGTTTGCCCTTTCGCATTTACCTTTTTGTTTGCTTGTTATCTTGTTTGCATAGTCACAATGTCTCAAGAAAATAAAAAATCTTGTGATTTTTCCAGTACTAATAATAATGATTTTATTAGTATTATGATTGCTCCTCCCGCCACTAGTGCAGAGTCTTGTGATATCAGTGTTGCTTTGGTAAATCTCGTTATGAATGAACAATTTTTCAGTAGTCCTAATGAAGATGTCGCGTCCCATCTTAACACTTCCGTTGAATTGTGTGACATACAAAAGAAAAAATATGTGAATAATAATGTTGTGGAATTAAAATTATTTCAGTTCTCACTACGAGATCGTGCTAAAACTTGGTTTTCATCTTCACCACGAAATAGTATTGATTCTTGGGGTAAGTGTAAGGATGCTTTTATTGCCAAGTAGTTTCCTCCCACAAAAATTATTTCTATTAGAAATCAAATTATGAATTTTAAGCAACTTGATCAGGAACATGTTGCCCAATCTTGGGAGGGGATGAAATTAATGCTAAGAAATCGCCCTTCTCACGATTTAAGTTTATGGATGATCATACAATTTTTTATGCAGAATTGAACTTTGTTTCTAGAAATTTTTTAGATTCCGCCATGGGAGGTACTTTTATGGAAATTTCATTAGTATAAGCCACCAAATTTCTTGATAATATTATGGAAAATTATTCACAATGGCACACTTAAGGAACACCTGCTAGTAAAAGAGTGAATTATGTTGAAGAAATTAGTACTTTGAGTGATAAAGTAGATGCTCTTATAAATTGGTTGCTAGTAAAAATGCTCATATTGATCCTAATGATGTGTAATTTTCTACTTTGATTGAGCAAAACAATGATCCCGTAGATTTGAATTTTTCTCGCGAAACAATTTCAATAGTAATGCTTATAGAGGTAATTTTAATCCTAGGCCCTTTCCTGATAATTCCTCTAATTATGGTAATTCCTATGATAATAATAATAATAATAATAATAATAATAATAATAATAATATGATACCCTTTGACCTTGAAATTAATATCAAATAATTTATTATTGCTCAAAAAGTTTTCAACACTATGATAGAAGAAAAAATGAGTAAACTTGACAATATGTCTAGGAGTATGTATAGAATCGTTCACGATGTGGCAAATCTTAAATCTAAAATTCTGCCACCCAAGCTTGATATTAATTAATCAATTAAAGCTCTTTTATGTCTTCATGGATGAAAGTAAAGACAGAACCACTAGGTTGAGGGCTAAGCGAGAATTCTTAGGAAAGGCGATTCCGCCCGGTTTTTATCGTAGCAAAGATGAAGACATTAAAGTGATTAGTGTTTCTCCCATTGAATCTTTGTTTAGTGATATTAAAGTTGATGAAAAGGGGACTGAAAAATATTCAACTTTAGCTACAAGGCGTACCCATAATTCGGAGGGTGACAATCTTAATGAAAAAATTGATAAAAGTGGGTTTGGAGAGGTGAAAACTTTAAATAGCGATGTGCCCGCTCTTTTGGATTGCAAAGATTTTCATTATGATAGTTGTTCTTTTATTGAGTGTATTTCTTTGTTTCAATCCATGAGCAAAATAAGGCTTTTACTAAATATATCGTAGAAGCAATGATGAAAGCTTTAGAAGAAAAGCTAGAATTGGAGGTTTCAATACCTAGGAAATTATATGATGAGTGGGAACCTACCATCAAAGTTAAAATTAAAAATTATTAGTGCAATGTTTTATGTGATTTGGGTGCTAGCGTTTCCACAATACCAAAATCTATATGTGATGTGTTAGGTTTTACCAATATGGATGAATGTTCCCTTAATTTGCACTTAGCGAACTCCACTATTAAGAAACCTTTGGGTTGAATAAATGATGTTTTATTCTTGCAAATAGGAATTATGTGACCATTGATTTCATTGTGCTTGATATTGATTGAAATCCGTCATATCCCATAATACTTCGCATGCCTTTCTTATGAACCATAGGTGTCATCATTGGTATGAAAGAAGGGAATATAAAATTTCATTTCTCGTTAAAGAAGGGTATGGAACACTTCCCTAGAAAGAAGATTAGGCCACCATATGAATCCATTATGAGGGACACCTATGGAATTAATCTCAAGGATGATAACACATGAAACTATGCATTACGCCTAGCTAGGGGCGTAAAACGATATCGCTAGTTGGGAGGCAACCCAACAATTATCTTAATTTTCTTGTTTCTTTATTTGGTTTTTTGTGTGCACCCAATTACGCTACTGTTATGGTTGTGTTTTGTGTTTTAATTAGTGTTTGTGCCAAGTAAAGCCTTTGGGATGATTTGGATGATATTTGCTTTGATTTTGTGCAAAAACAGAAACTTTTGCGTCTAGTAGCAGAATTATTGAGATTTGCTGGAGCACGATAAAATTCTGAATTTTTTAAACATGATTTACATAGAAATTTCCCATGTTTTCCTGATTTTTCAGAATTTTTGGAGTTATAGAAGTATGGTCATTGTTTGAATTATTACAAATTGTTCTGTTTTTCATAGATTCTGTTTTCATTGCGTTGTTTGCTTGTTTTGACGAATCTATGGATTGTATCGGGGGTATAAAACATGGTGAAGTTAGAATACAATAGGTATAATGCAATAATAAAATATGAATGGGTTTGCAACAATACTTAAAGTAGTGATTTGCTTTGTTATACTAACACATCTCATGAAGGTTTTTGTTGAGTTTTGCGTGTTGAAGTTTTCAAGTTTTAAGTGCGATCACGATGGATGAAGGAATAAGGACTAGCAAGAGCCTAAGCTTGGGGATGCCCAAGGCACTCCAAGGTAATATTAAAGGACTCCCAAGCACCGAAGCTTGGGGATGCCCCGAAAGGCATCCCCTCATTCTTCTACCAAATATCAGTAATTTTACTTGGACCTATATTTTATTCATCACATGATACGGGTTTTGCTTGGAGTTGTGTATTATATGATTCTTTGCTTTTTAGTTTATCACAATCATCTTTGCTGGACACACCTTTTTGATATGGACACACATTATTTTTGATTTTCCAGAATACTCTAGGTGCTTCACGTGTATCTTTTGAGCTAGGCAGTTGTTCTAGTGATTCACTTATATCTTTTAGAGCACGATTGTGGTTATATTTTAAAGATATAGTTGCACTCTCATGGTTCACTTATATATTTTTGAGAGTTGATAATAGTAATGGCAATTAGTATGGGTTATGACTTTGGTCCTAATATGATAGGTTCAAGAAGGATATAATAAAAACTTTCATGTAGATCACTAAATATGATAACTTTGATTCCTTGCAATAGTTTTCTGATATAAAGGTGGTAATATGCAGGTTGTGCTAGTGAGTAATTGTGGTTTAGTAAGAATATTGGTGTTAAGGTTTGTGATTCCCGAAGCATGCATGTATAGTCTCCCGTTATGCTAAGAAGTTGGAGCATGATTTATTATCAATTCTCTTCCTCATGAGTGGCAGTCGGAGACGAGCGATGGTCTTTTCCTACCAATCTATCCCCCTAGGGGCATGCGTAGTAGCACTTTGTTTAGAGCGCTAATAAACTTTTGAAATAATTATGTGAGTTCTTTATGACTAATGTGAGTCCATGGATTATACACACTCTCACCATTCCGCAATTTGCTAGCCTCTTCGGTACCGTGCATTTCCCTTTCTCACCTTGAGATGTGGTGCAAACTTCACCGGTGCATCCAAACCCCGTGATATGATACGCTGTATCACACATAAGCCTCCTTATATATTTCTCAAAATAGTCACCATACCTACCTATTATGGTATTTCGATATCCATTCCAAGATATATTGCCATGGAACTTCCAGCATTCCATTTTATTATGACACACATTATCATTGTCATATTGCTTTGCATGATCACATAGCTGACATAGTATTTGTGGCTCAGCCACCGTTCATCATTTGTTATACATGTTATGCTAGATCATTGCACATCCCGGTACACCGCTAGAGGCATTCATATAGAGTCATATTTGTTCTAGTATCGAGTTGTAATTTTCTTTTGAGTTGTAAGTAAATAGAAGTGTGATTATCATCATATTCATTATTAGAGCATTGCCCCAAGTGAGGAAATAAAAAAGGGTGTGGCTAGGTCTCAGTCGACTGAGACTTAACCAAGTCTAAGTCAAGTGATATATTATAAGAAGAAAAAGGGGAAAACTAAAAAGAAAATTTGTGTACGAATCTCCATGCAAGATCAAAGAAATATAGCATCGACTGAGACATAACGAAGTCTGAGTCGACTGAGACTTAGCAAAACTGTAAAAAAAAGAGGCCAAAAAGAGCCCACAAAAAGAGTCCAAAAAGAGCCCAACAAAAAACAAGAAAAAAGATGAGAGAAAAAGAGAGAAGGGGCAATGTTACTATTCTTTCCACACTTGTGCTTCAAAGTAGCACCATGTTTTTCATATAAAGAGTCTCCTATGCTTTATTTTCATATAACCAGTGGGAAATTTTTATTATAGAACTTGGCTTGTATATTCCAATGATGGGCTTCCTCAAATGCCCGAGGTCTTCATGAGCAAGCAAGTTGGATGCACACTGATACGTCTCCAACGTATCTATAATTTTTGATTGCTCCATGCTATATTATCTACTGTTTTGGACATTATTGGGCTTTATTATCCACTTTTATATTATTTTTCGGAATAACCTATTAACCGGAGGCCCAGCCCAGAATTGCTGTTTTTTTGCCTATTTCAGGGTTTCGAAGAAAAGGAATATCAAACGGAGTCCAAACGGAATGAAACCTTCGGGAACGTGATTTTCTCACCGAACGTGGTCCAGGGGACTTGGACCCTATGTCAATAAACAAAAGAGGAGGCTACGAGGTAGGGAGGCGTG
>NC_041382.1:224711877-224736151 GCF_002162155.2 Triticum dicoccoides
CATACTCCTTCCTCCTATATATACCTACATACCCCCAAACAATCAGATACGAAGCCAAAACCCTAATTACACCGCCGCAACTTTATGTATCCACAAGATCCCATCTTGGGGCCTGCTTCGGAGCTCCGCCGGAGGGGACATCGATCACGGAGGGCTCCTACATCAACACCATAGCCCCTTCGATGAAGTGTGAGTAGTTCACCTCAGACCTACGGGTCCATAGTTAGTAGCTAGATGGCTTCTTCTCTCTTTTTGGATCTCAATACAATGTCCTCCCTCTCTCTTGTGGAGATCTATTCGATGTAATCTTCTTTTTGCGGTGTGTTTGTTGAGACCGATGAATTGTGGGTTTATGATGAAGTCTATCTATGAGCAATAATTGAATCTTCTCTGAATTCTTTTATGTATGATTGGTTATCTTTGCAAGTCTCTTCCCATTATCAGTTTGGTTTGGCCTACTAGATTGATCTTTCTTGCAATGGGAGAAGTGCTTAGCTTTGGGTTTAATCTTGCGGTGTCCTTTCCCAGTGACAGTAGGGTCAACAAGGCACGTATTGTATTGTTGCCATCGAGGATAACAAGATGGGGTTTTCATCATATTGCATGAGTTTATCCCTCTACATCATGTCATCTTGCTTAAGACATTACTCTATTTTCATTAACTTAATACTCTAGATGCATGCTGGATAGCGGTCGATGAGTGGAGTAATAGTAGTAGATGCAGGCAGGAGTCCGTCTACTTGTCTCGGACGTGATGCCTATATACATGATCATACCTAGATATTCTCATAACTATGCTCAATTTTGTCAATTGCTCAACAGTAATTTGTTCACCCACCGTAGAATACTTATGCTCTCGAGAGAAGCCACTAGTGAAACCTATGGCCCCCGGGTCTATCTTCATCATATTAATCTCCCAATACTTAGTTATTTGGGGCCAGAGATGTCAGGGAAACTGATCCACGAACACCTATGGGGCCGGCGGACCGGGCCCCTTTCGGTTCGGCGGGGGGCGGAGATCACACGAAGAGCAGATCGAGGCGAAGCACACGAGCAGTTTACCCAGCTTCGGAGCTTTCCAGAGAGATAACATCCTACTGCTGCTTGTTTGATTATGTTGTGTTCTTGCTCCAGAGAGAGAGCGTAGTGTTTTTCTGGGTTACGAATGAGTCGAACCTACGAACCCCCTCTACGTTGCGCATGGGCCTCCTTTTATACGCTAAAGGGGTCACCGACAGGTGGCAACGCAGAGAAGGGTACAAATGTAAAAAGTGAGGTGGTTGGTACAGTTACTTGTACAGTGCACCCTACCTAACCCTGACGGCAGGGGACAAGGGCATTAAATTCTTTTCTGAGTCGCCCGAACAGTGCAAAAAAGGACCGTTAGGGGCGCCACCATTCTCCATGATGGCGATCTTGTCAGCTTCGCATGCCACTGCGCACCACTGGCTGCACAGCCTCCCGCCACGCGCACCTGGAGAGGCCCCCAGAGCGACACGTTGGTGGATGCGCTGGAGCGTGGGCACAGAGTGGCCGCCTGCCGCGGCAAGCGCCTTGCCGCTGTTGTTATCTTGTCGGGTCCGGAAGCTTGTCGCTCACCGGGCCTTGAGGTACCTTGGTTGGTCTTCCCGGCAAGCTCCTCTTGCCGGGGCCTTGTTGCCTTGCCGGAGCGCGTGGCGCATCGCGGCAAGTTCCTTGGAGTGCCTTGGTTGGCCTTCCCGGCAAGCTCCTGTTGCCGGGGCCTTGTCTCCTGAGCTTAAATACTTTGTTCTTGAATGGCTCCAAGGGAACCACGAAGGATCTTGGCGTTTGCCCGGCAAGCCTTGCCGCGGGGTGCTGCAACTGCCCGTGCACAAGTTCGGGGTACTAGGGTACCCCTATTTAGTACACCAACAGGAGCCCCCGGGCCTGGGCCAGACACGGTGCCGAGCGCTGTTGGGCCAGGCCCAAGACAGGGCACGGGCACACGCGGACTGGGCCACGCCGAATCTCGCTCCGTATCCACCGCGCTCTCCCCTAATGGCACGCGTTGAATGCGGCGTTGTGGGAGAGATCGTGGGTGGTTCTTTATTCGAAAGGGCGAAACGTCCGCCCCGTCCCTCTTTATAAGCAGAGGAAACAGGGGCAGTTCGTTCCCCCTTGCTGGTTGCTACTACTCCATCTTCACGAACCTCCGCCGCTCCCCCGTTCTTCTCGAAGCCGAGAGAGCAGCGCTCCGCCCCCCATTGCCACCAGCATCACCAACGCCGTCGACCTCCCCCACCACCTCCGCCATGGCTCCGAAAGCCGACAAGGGAAAGGGCCTGAAGTCGGCCGAGGCGCAGCGGCTCGCGGCGCTGCGGAAGGAGCGGGCGATCTTCTCCCCCCAGCTCGGCGTGAAGGAGCTGAGGGAGTACTTCTACCTCTTTTGGGCGACGGAGACGCGGGCGCATCCGCGCACAAGGGTACTCCCGGCTGCTGCTTCGGAACTGGCTCCAAACGGGTACCCATTCTTCGCGTTGTTCTTCTATTGCGGGCTCTGCCCGCCCTTCTCGGAGTTCTTTTGCGACATCATGAACACCTACGACTTCCGCCTCCTTGATTTCACCCCCAACGCCGTTCTGACCATGGCAGTTTTCGCACATTTGTGCGAAAACTTTGTCGGAGTCCACCCCAATGTTGCCCTTTTCCGCCACTTCTTCATACCTCGGGTAGAGAGAGGAGAGCCGCTTGCAGGAGGGATCGCCTGGATCTCGAGAGTCGGCAAGAAGGAGGCGTACTTGGAGGGTGAGCTCTGCAGCAAGTGGGAGGAGTGGAGAGCGGAGTGGTGCTGGATCGTCGAGGAGAATCCGCAGCCCTTCACCGTCGTGCGCCAAGCTCCAATAGTGCGCGGCAATGACTGGAGCAACGTGGCCCCGGAAGACGAGAGGCTGAAGATCGCCATTACTAGGATCCTTCGCCTCAGGCTTGCCGGGCTCACTGTAGGCGCTGTAGGCGCAGATTTCCTCCGCCGCCGCATCGCCCCCCTACAGGAGAGGGGGAGGCCCGCCTGGGAATTCAAGAACTCGGCGGACATCATGAGGCTGCGGCCAGGCCTCAACTACAACTTCACCGTCATGGAGCTGGATGCAATGCTCCTGGAGTTGTTCAAACACGATCCCCAGCACCCATTCACGCTGGCGAGGGGCGTTGTCCCATTGTGCAATAATTCTTCGCTCGACCGGATCCGCGCCATGATGCCGTTGTGCGATTCTCACGGAATCGTTCCAACTTGGCAAGAGCCTGTGGATGACGTCGTGCAAGCGTTCTTTGACAACTTGGAAGAAGTGCCGGTCCGCGCTGACAAGCAGAAGAGCCTCACCCGTGACACCACCGACGAGGAGCTGCAGCGCATCGCCACTAGGGCGGAAGAGGTTGCGGTCGCAGCTGCCGCGGGCGCGTTCGGGTTCACTATGGAGGAGGCGGAGGCGGCAAACCTCGCCGAGCGCGCGGAGTTCATTGGCGAGGAGGAGCCTGCCGGCTCTGAAGCTGAGCCGAGCGAGGCCGGCAAGGAAGAGCCCGAGCCTTCAGAAAGCTTGCCGTAGGCGGAGCCCCCGGCCCCGCCAAGAAGGCGTCTTCGCAGGGCCGCGGACGTAGCGGGGCGGTAGCCGGGTCAACAGCCGCCGAGCCGTGTGACACGCTCTACCGCGGCAACCAATGTTGCCGCGGGAGCGCCTCATGCAGCAGCAGCAACTGGAGCGGGATCTTCCTGGGCCACCGCCACCGCCCCTGCCAAGCGGGCAAGGGATCCTACTCCTCTGCCTCGCCGCACTGGAGGGGAGCCGGACTTCGATCTTTCCGCGCTCAGCTCCGACGAGGAGGAAGAAGAGTAGGTTTCTTTGGTGCTCTTGTAGTTCTTCAATCTTGCTGTTTTTATCTTGTATCTGACTTGCTTCAATCTGGACTCCTTTCTTTTCAGGACGCTGGCCCAGAGAGCGGTGAAGAGGGCCAAGGCCGCGGTGATTGTCATCGAAGATGACCCCACCGTGTCAGCAGGGGGTGGGTCCGAGACCACCTTGACGGACCCGGCAACCACTCCTCAAAGCAGCCCCCAGCGCAGCCCCCAGCGTAAGTTCATTGTTAGCTTTCCGCTGCCAGGCGCGCATGAGTGCTTTTTCCTTTGTTGATATCTTGCTTGTTGATTTGTGTAGGAGCAGAACAGCCATATCAGGAGCGCCCGGAAGCTGGTCCCGAAGTGCCATCTGCTTCGACTACGCCGCCAAGGGAGGAGTTCCCGGTAAGGGAGCGCTCTCCGGCAAGGGGCAGCACCGTCGATCCTGCGGCGGCCGAGACCGCAACTGCAGATCTTGGCACAGGTAATTCACTTGTCCAAAAACTTTCCCTTGGGTTCTTCTTCTTCTGATTTTCTTCTCTTGGATTTTTGATTGATTTTTCTCCCTTCTTCGTTCTTCAGACCCATCAGCTGCTGAGCCAATGGAGATAGAGGGCGCCGGCGAGGAAGGCGCGCATGGTAGCATTGACGACGCCGCCGCCAACGAAGAAGGGGCCGGTGCTGATGAGACCGCCGGCGAGGAGGCCGCCAAGGCTGCCGCCGTAGAAACCGGCGAGGGATCGGGCGATCGCACTGACGACCCTGAGGTCGCAGGAGCGCCAGGCGCTACGCCGACCGCCGATCCCTCTGCCGCTTCTGCGGAGCCGGGCTCCGAGGAGCCCCAGCCCGGCGCCTACTTGAAGGCCGGTGACGATATCTTCATCAAGCTACCCTGGGCGTCGAGCTCCAGGGTGCCGGTCGAGGGGGAAACTTTCGATGAGGAGGTGCTCGCCTCTGCCGGACTGTCGTTGGTCGACGCGCCCAGCAGCAGCAGTGGCGAGCCTGAGGAGGAGCAGCTGCTGCGGAAGCTGCTGTCACTCTACCGCGCACGGCAAGCCAAGCTGGCTTCCCGGGAAGCGCTTGTCGCAAAGGCGTGAGTTGACATGGAGAAGCGCGCGGAGGAGCTCCGGGGCCACAATCAAGAAGCTCTCCGGTCCCTGGCACAGGAGCGGGAGCGACTCGATGAGGAGCGCACGACCTTCCTTCTCGAGAAGGCCGAAGTTGAGGAGGAACAAAGGCTGGCCGCCGAGAAGCAGTCCGCGCGAGAAGGTGAATTGGTGCAGCGGAAGGCCAACCTCGACAGCTATGAGGAGGAGCTCGCCGAGCGCGAGCAAGCACTTGGCGGGGCGCTCAAGGAGGCAAAGGATGCTGCTGCAATCGCAGAGGCTGCCAAGAAAGAGCTGGAGGAGAAGGTGGCGCAGCTGGAGGCCAACATCGGGAAGAGCGGCGAGGAGCTTGCCGCGCTCAAGCGTGAGCGTGAGAAGGATGCTACCGCCCACGGTGAGCTGCAAGGTCTTCTCGCTGAGAGGGGCAAGGAGCTCAGCGCCGCTAAGGATCCCAATGCAGACCTGGAGTTGAAGCTGGCCACGCTGACACAGACGCTGGACGCCGCCAAGGAGCGGGAGAAGACCTTGTCGGAGAAGTTCAAGGCTGACAAGGCGCTGCTGGAGAGCATCGCAGTTACCCAGAACTCATTCAGAGATATTATGGAGCACTGGACCGAGGGTCTGGTGAATATTGCCGCAGTCATCGACGAGGAGCTGGCGCAGCTGGGGATGGAGGACTTTGGGTATCCCTCCGACGAGAATCTCCAACCCAGCGCCAAGCTCAGCCAGTTCTTTAAGGGCGTGGCGACGGCACTCCAGCGGCTCCGGGAGAGGATCCCAAAGCAGCTGGCCGACGAGTCGCGCAAAATCTGCGCCGGGGTTCTCCAGAAGGTGCTGATGAAGGTGGCCTTCTGCAATCCAGGCCTCAGCTTCACCAACGTCCTCAAGTCCTTGCCGCCAGACGCCAATCGGGACGCACTCAAGGCCCTTGTCGCACCCATTGTGGACAAGGTGAGCGAGATCAAGAGGGTTGAGGGAGATCGCGTAGACTAGGTCGCCCATTTCTTCTTTTCCCTTGTCACTACTAATCATGTTATGAAAACAGTCTGTTAGAGCTGCGACAAGTCATCTTGTAATATAACTTTATTTCTGTTATCAATTGCTATGTTATTTCCTCTACTAGATTCCTTCCTTTGTATGTTTTGACCCTACGTTTCTAGGGAACTTGTGGGCGCAGGCACCGGAGCCGCGAGCGCTGAGTGCGGAACGTCAGCAGCCTGCTGGCGGCGCTGCTTCCGACAAGAAACCTTGTCGCGACTAGATGCAGCACAGTTAAGTTGTTGAGCGGACTCGAAACAAAGTAAGGGCGCAACTAGCCACGAGTTGGTTCCTCCGCGCACAGGTTTTCCATACAAAGCAGGGTCGTTCGAGGAAGATAACTCAAAAATTTAAAAACTGATTGCTCAAACTTTGGCAACTTAGCTTTTCTGTCGTTTGCTTCCCGGCAAGGCAAAACTTTGCTTGAACGACGCCTGGTCCATACCACAATCTTCTCCTTCCCCCCCGACAAACTTGTGTGCGAGGAACCTTCTTTTCCTTTGTTGAAAAAGAAGAAAGAAGAGAAAATAATGATATGGAGCCCTTCGGCTCGTTATTGCTTACCGGATGTAGGTGCTGCACAAAGTGTCAGATAACGCATGCAAGAAAGAAACTAATGCATGAAATGGACAAGTTGTGCGGAGCACATGGGGTTCTATTTATGCACGGGATCTGCGCCCGGCTTTGTACAAAGGATTATATGCAACAGCGGCAAGACTTGTACAAAAGGTGGTTGCCGGAACGGGTTCCGGCAACCGCGCCCTATGGGAAAAACTTATGAAGATGTTCTATGTTCCAGGAGTTGCTCACCGGAATGCCATCTTCGGTCTCAAGGCGGACAACGCCGGGCCTTGTGACTCGTTTCACCCGATAAGGACCTTCCCACTTCGGCGTCAACTTGTTGGAATTCTTGGCAGACTGAACGCATCGAAGAACAAGGTCGCCTTCCTCGAGGCTTCTGGCCTTAACTTTGCGGCTATGGTAGCGACGCAAAGCTTGCTGGTATCGAGCAGCTCGTACAACAGCCTGAAGACGATCTTCCTCAAGGAGCAACGCATCGTCTTGTCGCAGCTGTTCTTGCTCAAGCTCATCATAAGCGAGCACTCGAGGCGATCCGTATACGAGTTCCGTGGGGAGAACTGCCTCTGCTCCATAGACTAGAGCGAAAGGCGTCTGGCCAGTGGCTCGATTTGGCGTCGTTCTGATCGACCAAAGAACCACCGGCAGCTCCTCGATCCAGTTTCTTCCGCACTTGCGCAGCCTGTCGAAAGTTCTGGTATTGAGCCCGCACAGCACTTCAGCATTTGCCCTCTCTGCTTGACCGTTGCTTCTCGGATGAGCAACAGAAGCGAAGCAGACCTTGGCGCCAAGGTCTTGGATGTACTGCATGAAGGTGCGGCTCGTGAATTGCGTGCCGTTGTCGGTGATGATCCTGTTAGGGATCCCGAAACGACAAACAATTGACCTGAAGAACTTGACTGCTGACTGTGCTGTCACCTTCCTCACTGGCTGCACTTCCGGCCACTTTGTGAACTTGTCGATTGCGACGTACAAGTACTCAAAGCCCCCGACAGCTCGGGGGAAAGGGCCGAGGATATCGAGCCCCCAGACCAAAAATGGCCAGGATAAAGGGATCGTTTGGAGAGCTTGAGCTGGCTGGTGTATCTGTTTGGAGTGGAACTGGCACGCTTCACACTTGGTTACTTGTGCAGTTGCATCCTGGAGGGCTGTCGGCCAAAAGAAACCTTGCTGGAAAGCTTTGCCGACAAGTGCTCTTGCGCCAATGTGGTGGCCACATATGCCTCCATGTATCTCTGCCAACAGCTTTTGTCCATCTTCCCGGCAAATACACTTCAATTTCACACCGTTGAGTCTTCTTCTGTACAGTATGCTATCGACAAACCCGAGAAGTTATCTTTGGCCTTGATCTTGTCGGGATTGGCTTCAATTCCCCGCTGAGACACGAAGAACCCGAGAAGCTTGCCGGAAGGGACTCCAAACACGCACTTCTCGAGGTTAAGCTTGAGGTTGATCTTGCGCAGATTTGCAAATGTCTCGTCTAAATCTTGAATCAGGGTCGCCCTGTTCTTGCTCTTGACCACTATGTCATCCATGTAGGCTTCCACATTTCTGTGCATCTGTGGCTCAAAAGCGTGGTGGACTACCCTTGCGAATGTTGAACCAGCATTCTCCAAACCGAAAGGCATCCGTACGAAGCAGTACGTGCCACACGGGGTGATAAATGCGGTTTTCTCTTCATCCTTTTCTGCCATGAAGATCTGATGGTATCCTGAGTATGCATCAAGAAATGAAAGCAAATCACATCCGGCTGTGGAGTCAACAATCTGGTCAATGCGCGGCAAGGGAAATGGGTCTTTGGGACAAGCTTTATTAACATCAGTGAAGTCAATACAAAGCCTCCATTTCCCGTTAGCCTTGCGCACGACAACAGGATTGGCCAACCACATGGGATGGAGCACTCCTCTGACAAGGCCTGCTGCTTCCAACTTCTTGATTTCTTCTGCGATGAATTCTTGGCGCTCCACTGCCTGTTTCCTGACTTTCTGCTTGACGGGCCGCGCATGAGGACAGACGGCAAGGTGGTGCTCAATTACTTTCCTGGGAACACCGGGGATATCAGATGGTTGCCACGCGAACACGTTGACATTCGCCTGCAGGAAAGCAACGAGCGCGCTTTCCTATTTGGGGTCAAGAGTGGCGCTGATGGTGAAGGTACCACCAGTGCCGTCCTCCTTGGCGGACACCATCTTGGTCTCAGGTGGAGCTGTCATTGCCTTCTTACACTTGCCGGTGGAGCTCGATGGTGCGTCCTCGACGGTAGCGCAGCACTCCGAAGAGGTGCGCTTGCCGGAGTGGGCATCAGAGCTCTTGCCGGACTTGGTCTTCTTCTTCCCCCCGGGAGCTTCAGCGGCAAGTGTCTTGCGTTCTGCTGCAGCTGCTGCTTCCCGGTAGATCTTGTCGGCACAGATAAGAGCATCCTTCTTGTCGCCAGGGACAGAGATGACACTTATCGGGCCTGGCATTTTCAGTATGTTATACGCATAGTGAGAGGCTGCCATGAACTTGGCGAGTGCCGGACGGCCAAGGATTCCATTGTAAGGTAATGGAAAATCAGCAACATCAAACGTGACCCTCTCAGTCCTGAAGTTCAGCTCGCTGCCAAATGTTACCGGCAACGTGATCTTTCCCTTCGGCTTGCTCCTTCCCGGGTTGATTCCTTGAAATGTACCGGTCTCTTCGAGCTCGCTGTCAGGGATCTGGAGTTTCTGGAGCACCGCGGAGGAGATCAGGTTCAAGCCGGCCCCGCCGTCAACTAGCATCTTAGTGACCTTGAGGTTGCGGATTGTTGGTGAAACCAACATCGGCAAGCACCCGACCGCAGTTATGCGATCAGGGTGGTCCTCAATATCAAAGATGATAGGCGTGCTGGACCATTTCAGAGGCTTGCGTGACTCGACGGGTGGTTCTGCTGCATTAACTTCCCGCACCCGCTACTTGAGCTGACGGTGCGAGGTATGCAGAGAAGCACCACTGTCAACGCACAGGACCTCTGTGGCTTTTTGGAACTCCTACTCATCAGTCTCCTCATCATCCATGTCTTCATCGTCGTCGTCATCTTCATCCTTGTCGCGGCCGCGAGGAGGTCTGTCTCCTTGCCGCTGCTTGGCCTTGCCACGGCGTCCTCCTCGGCCGGGACGTTTCTTGCCGGATCCCCCAGCACCTTCCTGGGCCTTCTCCTTGTCGCGCCGCTCGTATTCAGCTTTCTGTATCTCAACAAGCTGCTCGACTTTCTTACGGTTCTGGAGATCATGGCCCTTGGTGCGGTGGATCTTGCAATACTGCTTGTTGGTGCCGTCCTGCTTGTTGGCGACCGCCACCTCCGCGGCAACCTCCTTGCCGGAGTCACCAGCTTTGGCTTCCTTGGTGCCACCTCCGTTGTCAGACTGCTCAACAACTAGCACCTCTTTGCCTTTCCTCTTCCTGTTGTTTCGCCGCCGGTTTTTCCTTGCTGGGGCAGCATCTTCACTGTCAGATCCTCCCGCTCCTACATTCTCTCCGGGGAGTCTCCTCCCTTCCTCAGCACGTGCACACTTGTCGGCCAGTGCATATAACTCACTGACGTCCCTGATCTTGCACATCGCCATTTCCTCCCGCATCCTGCGGTTTCACACGTTCTGATGGAACGCGCTGATCACCGCGGAAGGGTGGACGTCTGGGATGTTGTGCTGCACACTGCTGAATCTCTGAATGTACTTGCGCAGGGGCTCTCCTTCCTTCTGGGAGAGCAAATGAAGATCACTCTCCTGGCCATGAGGCTTGTGTCCGCCTGTGAAGGCGCCGACAAACTGATGGCACAGATCAGCCCAAGAGGATATGGAGTTGTCCGGCAAGTGCATGAGCCAGGACCTGACGTTGGGCTTGAGCACCAGCGGGAAGTAGTTGGCAAGGATCTTGTCATCCCGTCCCCCAGCAGCCTGCACCACAATGGTGTAAATGCTGAGGAACTCCGACGGATGCGTCTTGCCGTCATACTTCTCCGGTACGTCTGGCTTGAAGTTCTTCGTGCTGGGCCACTGGACTTGCCGCAGCTCACGAGTGAACGTAGGGCAACCTACCGCGTACAGCAGATCACCTGGTTCCCCTGGCGCATGCATGTCAACAGAGGGCCAAGCGCGCTTGTCGGATTGACGTCGCGCTTCTCTTCGGCGCTCAATGCGAGTTCGAGCGTCTTCTTGTTGTCGATCATGAAGAACTTGGCGCTGATCGCGACGAGCTCGTGGATCCGACGATGCGGTGGAGTCGCTGTCGAGGTGGATCCGGCGAGTCGGTGATCTTGGCCTTTTGGGTGGTGATTGCATGGTAGTTGCACCTCCACCCATTTCGTCGCCACCGGCTCGCGCCCGGCAACCCTGCCGCGGCGGCGACGCGCTCGACTGCCGTGGAGTGTCGCCGTTGGCGTAGCCGATGAGACTCTGAATGGTGGCCCTCCATTCGTCGATCTTGTCCGACGTCGGAGGGTAATCTAGGAGCAGTTGAGCTCGCGCCAAAGCTTCTGCTGGAGTGGCGGGTGGCAGTGGCGGATGGCGCGAGGAGCGGGACGTGCTCGGACTTCTAACTATGTTAGAAGGAGCAGTATCCCGTCCAGGCGACCGTGCCCCGCTCGTGCCAGCATGCTGGCGTGCATGCTGGTCTTGAGCGCCCCGAGATCCATCAGCTTGGTCTTGGCCTATCACGCGTATGGCACTGCGAGTGCCATGACGCTGTTGGTCTTGCGCCTCCTGAGAATGGCGAGGAACATGTACAGTCACCGAGGTTTGTGCAGCCTTGTCCTTGGCCCTGGCAGCATCATAAGCTTCCTCGTCGACGTCCATTCTTCCGCCGGCGTCCATTCCACCACCCGTTAGTTCCAACGGTGGTGGAAGTGACGTGGACGGAGCGGCTGCCGCCGAAGTCTTCTTCTTCGGTGGCATGTCCAATAAAATGGACTCCGGAGGCGGAGGCTGCACTGCAAGACTTGAAGAGATACCTGTCCTCCACTCCAACACTTGTCGCACCTAAGCCGCAAGAGAAGTTGCTGCTATATATAGCGGCAACCAATCAAGTGGTTAGTGATGCGTTAGTGGCGGAGAGGGAGGCAGATGATGAGCCTGCAACCACGGCAGATGCATCCAGCGACAAGCAGGGGGCTTCGCCGACAAGCTCTGGCCCCGACAGAGATGGATCTACGCAGGAGCATGATAAGATGCAGAAGAGAATGGTGCAGCGTCCAGTTTACTTTGTCAGTTCCCTTCTACAGGGGGCTAGATCGAGGTACTCTGGTGTGCAGAAGTTGCTTTTCGGCCTCCTCATGGCCTCGAGAAAGCTGCGCCATTACAGTCGTCACTCTTTTTCCGCTGAAGAGGATACTGCAAAATCCAGAAGCGACAGGCAGGATTGTCGAGTGGGTGCTGGAACTGTCAAGCTTTGGCCTCAAATTTGAGAGCACTTCAACTATCCAAAGTAGAGCATTGGCAGAATTCATAGCAGAATGGACGCCAACACCAGATGAAGAAATTCCAGAGACGAGCATCCCCGTCAAAGAGGCAAGCAAAGAGTGGCTGATGTACTTTGATGGTGCCTTCTCGCTACAAGGCGCCGGTGCAGGCGTGCTGCTTGTCGCGCCCACCGGAGAGCACCTCAAGTACGTAGTCCAGATGCACTTTCCCAAGGAGCAAGCAACCAACAATACTGCAGAGTATGAAGGATTGCTTACCGGTCTCAGAATCGCAGCAAACCTTGGGATCAAGAAGCTCATTGTCAGGGGTGACTCACAGCTTGTCGTCCGCCAAGTGAACAAGAATTACCAGAGTACATTGATGGAAGCATATGTTGATGAAGTGAGCAAGCTAGAAGAGCACTTTGACAGCCTACAGATGGAGCATATCCCAAGAGCTCAGAATGACATTGCTGATGGCCTGTCAAAGTGCGCCGCGCAAAAGTTACCTGTGGAACCAGGGATCTTTGTGCTCAAATTGACTCAACCATCTGTAACACCATCAACTGGACAAAGCAAGAAGAGGAAGTTGGTTTCTGGTGACTACTTTCCGGCAGAGCTCCCCGAAGCCGCCGCCAAGAAAGTCCCCAAGATCAACACCAAGGATGCTGAGGGGCAGTCTGCTCCGGCAAGCCTTATGGTTTGTTCCGTTAAAGCAGATGCTCCCGGCAAGTTTTGCTCCGGCAAGCTTGCCGGGGAACATCAAGCTCCGGCAGGGCCGCAAGTCCTTGCCGTAGAAGCGGATGTTCCCGCAGAAGCAAATGTGCCTTTAGTCCTTGTTGTCGAGCCACGAGCTCCAGCATGGGCACAGCAGATTGTCCATTTCCTTCAGACAGGAGAACTTCCCGAAGAGCAAGAAGAAGCGGAAAAAGTAGCCCGGCAGTCAAGTATGTACCAGTTTGTCGATAGCATACTGTACAGAAGAAGACTCAACGGTATGAAATTGAAGTGTATTTGCCGGGAATATGGACAAAAGCTGTTGGCAGAAATACATGGAGGCATATGTGGCCACCACATTGGCGCAAGAGCACTTGCCGGCAAAGCTTTCCGGCAAGGTTTCTTTTGGCCGACAGCCCTCCAGGATGCAACTGCACAAGTAACCAAGTGTGAAGCGTGCCAGTTCCACTCCAAACAGATAAACCAGCCAGCTCAAGCTCTCCAGACGATCCCTTTATCCTGGCCATTTTCGGTCTGGGGGCTCGATATCCTCGGCCCTTTCCCCCGAGCTGTCGGGGGCTTTGAGTACTTGTACGTCGCAATCGACAAGTTCACAAAGTGGCCGGAAGTGCAGCCAGTGAGGAAGGTGACAGCACAGTCAGCAGTCAAGTTCTTCAGGTCAATTGTTTGCCGTTTCGGGATCCCTAACAGGATCATCACCGACAACGGCACGCAATTCACGAGCCGCACCTTCATGCAGTATGTCCAGGACCTTGGCGCCAAGGTCTGCTTCGCTTCTGTTGCTCATCGAAGAAGCAACGGTCAAGCAGAGAGGGCAAATGCTGAAGTGCTGCGCGGGCTCAAGACCAGAACTTTCGACAGGCTGCGCAAGTGCGGAAGAAACTGGATCGAGGAGCTGCCGGTGGTTCTTTGGTCGATCAGAACGACGCCAAATCGAGCCACTGGTCAGACGCCTTTCGCTCTAGTCTATGGAGCAGAGGCAGTTCTCCCCACGGAACTCGTATACGGATCGCCTCGAGTGCTCGCTTATGATGAGCTTGAGCAAGAACAGCTGCGACAAGACGACGCGCTGCTCCTTGAGGAAGATCGTCTTCAGGCTGCTGTACGAGCTGCTCGATACCAGCAAGCTTTGCGCCGCTAACATAGCCGCAAAGTTAAGGCCAGAAGCTTCGAGGAAGGCAACCTTGTTCTTCGGCGCATTCAGTCCGCCAAGAATTCCAACAAGTTGACGCCGAAGTGGGAAGGCCCTTATCGGGTGAAACGAGTCACTAGGCCCGGCGCTGTCCGCCTTGAGACCGAAGATGGCATTCCGGTGAGCAACTCCTGAAACATAGAACATCTTCGTAAGTTTTTCCCGTAGGGCGCGGTTGCCGGAACCCGTTCCGGCAACCATCTTTTGTACAAGTCTTGCCGCTGTTGCATGTAATCCTTCGTACAAAGCCGGGCGCAGATCCCGTGCATAAATAGAACCCCATGTGCTCCACACAACTTGTCCATTTCATGCATTAGTTTCTTTCTTGCATGCATTATCTGACACTTTGTGCAGCACCTACATGCGGTAAGCAATAACGAGCCGAAGGGCTCCATATCATTATTTTCTCTTCTTTCTTCTTTTTCAACAAAGGAAAAGAAGGTTCCCTCGCACACAAGTTTGCCGGGGGGGAAGGGAAGATTGTGGTATGGACCAGGCGTTGTTCAAGCAAAGTTTTGCCTTGCCGGGAAGCAAACGATAGAAAAGCTAAGTTGCCAAAGTTTGAGCAATCAGTTTTTAAATTTTTAAGTTATCTTCCTCGAACGACCCTGCTTTGTATGGAAAACCTGTGCGCGGAGGAACCAACTCGTGGCTAGTTGCGCCCTTACTTTGTTTCGAGTCCGCTCAACAACTTAAGTGTGCTGCATCTAGTCACGACAAGGTTTCTTGTCGGAAGCAGCGCCGCCAGCAGGCTGCTGACGTTCCGCACTCAGCGCTTGCGGCTCGGGTGCCTGCGCCGACAAGTTCCCTAGAAGCGTAGGGTAAAAACATACAAAGGAAGGAATCAAGTAGAGGAAATAACATAACAATTGATAACAGAAATAAAGTTATATTACAAGATAACTTGTCGCAGATCTAACAGACTGTTTTCATAACGTGATTAGCAGCGACAAGGGAAAAGAAGAAATGAGCGGCCTAGTCTACGCGATCGCCCTCATCCCTCTTGATCTCGCTCACCTTGTCCACAATGGGTGCGACAAGGGCCTTGAGTGCGTCCCGATCGGCGTCTGGCGGCAAGGACTTGAGGACGTTGGTGAAGCTGAGGCCTGGATTGCGGAAGGCCACCTTCATCAGCACCTTCTGGAGAACCTCGGCGCAGATTTTGCGCGACTCGTCGGCCAGCTGCTTTGGGATCCTCTCCCGAAGCCGCTAGAGTGCCGTCGCCACGCCCTTGAAGAACAGGCTGAGCTTGGCGCTGGGTTGGAGATTCTTGTCGGAGGGATACCCAAAGTCCTCCATCCCCAGCTGCGCCAGCTCCTCGTCGATGACTGCGGCAATATTCACCAGACCCTCGGTCCAGTGCTCCACAGTATCTCTGAATGAGTTCTGGGTAACTGCGATGCTCTCCAGCAGCGCCTTGTCAGCCTTGACCTTCTCCGACAAGGTCTTCTCCCGCTCCTTGGCGGCGTCCAGGGTCTGCGTCAGCGTGGCCAGCTTCAACTCCAGGTCTGCATTGGAATCCTTGGCGGCGCTGAGCTCCTTGCCCCTCTCAGCGAGAAGACCTTGCAGCTCACCGTGGGCGGCAGCATGCTTGTCACGCTCACGCTTGAGCGCGGCAAGCTCCTCGCCGCTCTTCCCGATGTTGGCCTCTAGCTGCGCCACCTTCTCCTCCAGCTCTTTCTTGGCAGCCTCTGCGATTGCGGCAGCGTCCTTTGCCTCCTTGAGCGCCCCGCCAAGTGCTTGCTCGCGCTCGGCGAGCTCCTCCTCGTAGCTGTCGAGGTTGGCCTTCCGCTGCACCAATTCACCTTCTCGCGTGGACTGCTTCTCGGCGGCCAGCCTTTGTTCCTCCTCAGCTTCGGCCTTCTCGAGAAGGAAGGCCGTGCGCTCCTCGTCGAGTCGCTCCCGCTCCTGTGCCAGGGACCGGAGAGCTTATTGATTGTGGCCCCGGAGCTCCTCCGCACGCTTCTCCATGTCAACTCCCGCCTTCGCGACAAGCGCTTCCCGGGAAGCCAGCTTGGCTTGCCGTGCGCGGTAGAGTGACAGCAGCTTCCGCACCAGCTCCTCCTCAGGCTCGCCACTGCCGCTGCTGGGCGCGTCGACCAACGACAGTCCGGCAGAGGCGAGCACCTCCTCATCGAAAGTTTCCCCCTCGACCAGCGCCCTGGAGCTCGACGCCCAGGGTAGCTTGATGAAGATATCGTCACCGGCCTTCAAGTAGGCGCCGGGCTGGGGCTCCTCGGAGCCCGGCTCCGCAGAAGCGGTAGAGGGATCGACGGTCGGCGCAGCGCCTGGCGCTCCTGCGGCCTCAGGGTCGTCAGTGCGATCGCCCGACCCCTCGCCGGCTTCTGCGGCGGCAGCCTTGGCGGCCTCCTCGCCGGCGGTCTCATCAGCACCGGCCCCTTCTTCGTTGGCGGTGGCGTCGTCAATGCTACCATGCGCGCCTTCCTCGCCGGCGCCCTCTGTCTCCATTGGCTCAGCAGCAGATGGGTCTGAAGAACGAAGAAGGGAGAAAAATCAATCAAAAATCGAAGAGAAGAAAATCAGAAGAAGAAGAACCCAAGGGAAAGTTTTTGGACAAGTGAATTACATGTGCCAAGATCTACAGTTGCGGTCTCGGCCGCCGCAGGATCGACGGTGCTGCCCCTTGCCGGAGAGCGCTCCCTTACCGGGAACTCCTCCCTTGGCGGCGTAGTCGAAGCAGATGGCACTTCGGGACCAGCTTCCGGGCGCTCCTGATATGGCTGTTCTGCTCCTACACAAATCAACAAGCAAGATATCAACAAAGGAAAAAGCACTCATGCGCGCCTGACAGCGGAAAGCTAACCATGAACTTACGCTGGGGGCTGCTTTGAGGAGTGGTTGCCGGGTCCGTCAAGGTGGTCTCGGACCCACCCCCTGCTGACACGGTGGGGTCATCTTCAATGACAATCACCGCGGCCTTGGCCCTCTTCGCTGCTCTCTGGGCCAGCGTCCTGAAAAGAAAGGAGTCCAGATTGAAGCAAGTCAGATACAAGATAAAAACAGCAAGATTGAAGAACTACAAGAGCACCAAAGAAACTTACTCTTCTTCCTCCTCGTCGGAGCTGAGCGCGGAAAGATCAAAGTCCGGCACCCCTCCGGTGCGGCGAGGCGGAGGAGTAGGATCCCTTGCCTGCTTGGCGTGGGCGGTGGCGGTGGCCCGGGAAGATCCCGCTCCAGTTGCCGCTGCTGCGTGAGGCGCTCCCGCGGCAACATTGCTTGCCGCGGTAGAGCGTGTCGCACGGCTCGACGGCTGTTGACCCGGCTGCCGCCCCGCTACGTCTGCGGCCCTGCGAAGACGCCTTCTTGGCGGGGCCGGGGGCTCCGCCTGCGGCAAGCTTTCTGAAGGTTCGGTCTCTTCCTCGCCAGCCTCGCTCGGCTCAGCTTCAGAGCCGGCAGGCTCCTCCTCGCCAACGAACTCCACGCGCTCGGCGAGGTTTGCCACCTCTGCCGCCTCCGCCTCCTCCACAGTGAACCCGAACGCGCCCGCGGCAGCTGCGGCTGCAACCTCTTCCGCCCTAGTGGCGATGCACTGCAGCTCCTCGTCGGTGGTGTCACGGGTGAGGCTCTTCTGCTCGTCAGCGCGGACTGGCACTTCTTCCAAGTTGTCGAAGAACGCTTGCACGACATCATCCGCAGGCTCTTGCCAAGTTGGAACGATTCCGTGAGAATCGCACAACGGCATCATGGCGCGGATCCGGTCGAGCGAAGAATTATTGCACAACGCCCCTCGCCAGCGTGAATGGGTGTTGGGGATCGCGTTTGAACAACTCCACGAGCATTGCATCCAGCTCCATGACGGTGAAGTTGTAGTTGAGGCCCGGCCGCAGCCTCATGATGTTCGCCGAGTTCTTGAATTCCCAGGCGGGCCTCCCCCTCTCCTGCAGGGGGGCGATGCGGCGGCGGAGGAAATCTGCGCCTACAGCGCCTACAGTGAGCCCGGCAAGCCTAAGGCGAAGGATCCTAGTAATGGTGATCTTCAGCCTCTCGTCTTCCGGGGCCACGTTGCTCCAGTCATTGCTGCGCACTATTGGAGCATGGCGCACGGTGGTGAAGGGCTGCGGATTCTCCTCGACGATCCAGCACCACTCCGCTCTCCACTCCTCCCACTTGCTGCGGAGCTCACCCTCCAAGTACGCCTCCTTCTTGCCGACTCTCGAGATCCAGGCGATCCCTCCGGCAAGCGGCTCTCCTCTCTCTACCCGAGGTATGAAGAAGTGGCAGAAAAGGGCAACATTGGGGTGGACTCCGACAAAGTTTTCGCACAAATGTGTGAAAACTGCCATGGTCAGAACGGCGTTGGGGGTGAAATCAAGGAGGCGAAAGCCGTAGGTGTTCATGATATCGCAGAAGAACTCCGAGAAGGGCGGGCAGAGCCTGCAATAGAAGAACAGCGCGAAGAATGGGTACCCGTTTGGAGCCAGTTCCGAATCAGCGGCCGGGAGTACCCTCGTGGGCGGATGCGCCCGCGTCTCCGTCGCCCAAAAGAGGTAGAAGTACTCCCTCAGCTCCTTCACGCCGAGCTGGGGGCAGAAGATCGCCCGCTCCTTCCGCAGCGCCGCGAGCCGCTGTGCCTCGGCCGACTTCACGCCCTTTCCCTTGTCGGCTTTCGGAGCCATGGCGGAGGTGGTGGGGGAGGTCGACGGCGTTGGTGATGCTGGTGGCAATGGGGAGCGGAGCGCTGCTCTCTCAGCTTCGAGAAGAAGGGGGGGGAGCGGCGGAGGTTTGTGAAGATGGAGTAGTAGCAACCAGCGAGGGGGAACGAACTGCCCCTGTTTCCTCTGCTTATAAAGAGGGACGGGGCGGACGTTTCGCCCTTCCGAATAAAGAACCACCCACGATCTCTCCCACGACGCCGCATTCAATGTGTGCCGTTAGGGGAGAGCGCGGTGGATACGGAGCGAGATTCGGCGTGGCCCAGTCCGCGTGTGCCCGTGCCCTGTCTTGGGGCTGGCCCAACAGCGCTCGGCACCGTGTCTGGCCCAGGTCCGGGGGCTCCTGTCGATGTACTAGAATAGGGGCAGTTGCAGCACCCCGCGGCAAGGCTTGCCGGGCGAACGCCAAGATCCTCCGTGGTTCCCTTGGAGCCATTCAAGAACAAAGTATTTAAGCTCAAGAGACAAGGCCCCGGCAAGAG
Source organism: Triticum dicoccoides (assembly GCF_002162155.2). Lineage (NCBI taxonomy): Eukaryota > Viridiplantae > Streptophyta > Magnoliopsida > Poales > Poaceae > Triticum > Triticum dicoccoides. The sequence goes on from NC_041382.1 coordinate 224,730,952, forward strand.
GAGCTTGTCGGGAAGGCCAACCAAGGCACTCCAAGGAACTTGCCGCGACGCGCCACGCGCTCCGGCAAGGCAACAAGGCCCCAGCAAGAGGAGCTTGCCGGGAAGACCAACCAAGGTACCTCGAGGCCCGGTGAGCGACAAGCTTCCGGACCCGACAAGATAACAACAGCGGCAAGGCGCTTGCCGCGGCAGGCGGCCACTCTGTGCCCATGCTCCAGCGCATCCACCAACGTGTCGCTCTGGGGGCCTCTCCAGGCGCGCGTGGCGGGAGGCTGTGCAGCCAGCGGTGCGCAGTGGCATGCGAAGCTGACAAGATCGCCATCGTGGCGAACGGTGGCGCCCCTAACGGTCCTTTTCTGCACTGTTCGGGCGACTCAGATGGGCATTTAATGCCCTTGTCCCCTGCCGTCAGGGTTAGGTAGGGTGCACTGTACAAGTAACTGTACCAACCACCTCACTTTTTACATTTGTACCCTTCTCTGCGTTGCCACCTGTCGGTGACCCCTTTAGCGTATAAAAGGAGGCCCATGCGCAACGTAGAGGGGGTTCGGAGGTCCGCGAGGTTCGACTCATTCGTAACCCAGAAAAACGCTACGCTCTCTCTCTAGAGCAAGAACAAAAGATAATCAAACAAGCAGCAGTAGGAGTGTTATCTCTCCGGAGAGCTCCGAAGCTGGGTCAACTGCTCGTGTGCTTTGCCTCGATCTGCTCTTCGTGTGATCTCCGCCCCCCGCCGAACCGAAAGGGGCCAGGTCCGCCGGCCCCATAGGTTTTCGTGGATCAGTTTCCCCGACATCTTTGGCCTTGATCTTGTCGGGATTGGCTTCAATTCCCCTGTGAAACACGAAGAACCCGAGAAGCTTGCCGGAAGGGACTCCAAACACGCTTCTCGGGGTTAAGCTTGAGGTTGATTTTGCGCAGATTTGCAAATGTCTCGTCTAAATCTTGAATCAGGGTCGCCCTATTCTTGCTCTTGACCACTATGTCATCCATGTAGGCTTCCACATTTCTGTGCATCTGTGGCTCAAAAGCGTGGTGTACTACCCTTGCGAATGTTGAACTAGCATTCTTCAAACCGAAAGGCATCCGTACGAAGCAGTACATGCCACACGGGGTGATAAATGCGTATTTCTCTTCATCCTCTTCTGCTATGAAGATCTGATGGTATCCTGAGTATGCATCAAGAAATGAAAGCAAATCACATCCGGCTGTGGAGTCAACAATCTGGTCAATGCGCGGCAAGGGAAACGGGTCTTTGGGACAAGCTTTATTAACATCAGTGAAGTCAATACAAAGCCTCCATTTCCTGTTAGCCTTGCGCATGACAACATGATTGGCCAACCACGTGGGATGGAGCACTCCTCTAACAAGGCCTGCTGCTTCCAACTTCTTGATTTCTTCTGCGATGAATTCTTGGCGCTCCACTGCCTGTTTCCTGACTTTCTGCTGGACGGGCCGCGCATGAGGACAGACGGCAAGGTGGTGCTCAATTACTTTCCTGGGAACACCAGGGATATCAGACGGTTGCCACGCAAACACGTCGACATTCGCCTGCAGGAAAGCAACGAGCGCGCTTTCCTATTTGGGGTCAAGAGTGGCGCTGATGGTGAAGGTACCACCAGTGCCGTCCTCCTTGGCGGACACCTTCTTGGTCTCAGGTGGAGCTGTCATTGCCTTCTTACACTTGCCGGTGGAGCTCGATGGTGCGTCCTCGACGGTAGCGCAGCACTCCGAAGAGGTGCGCTTGCCGGAGTGGGCATCAGAGCTCTTGCCGGACTTGGTCTTCTTCTTCCCCCCGGGAGCTTCAGCGGCAAGTGTCTTGCGTTCTGCTGCGGCTGCTGCTTCCCGGTAGATCTTGACGGCACAGATAAGAGCATCCTTCTTGTCGCCAGGGACAGAGACGACACTTATCGGGCCTGGCATTTTCAGTATGTTGTACGCATAGTGAGAGGCTGCCATGAACTTGGCGAGTGTCGGACGGCCAAGGATTCCATTGTAAGGTAATGGAAAATCAGCAACATCAAACATGACCCTCTCAGTCCTGAAGTTCAGCTTGCTGCCAAATGTTACCGGCAACGTGATCTTTCCCTTCGGCTTCTCCTTCCCGGGTTGATTCCTTGAAATGTACCGGTCTCTTCGAGCTCGCTGTCAGGGATCTGGAGTTTCTGGAGCACCGCAGAGGAGATCAGGTTCAAGCCGGCCCCGCCGTCAACTAGCATCTTAGTGACCTTGAGGTTGCGGATTGTTGGTGAAACCAACATCGGCAAGCACCCGACCGCAGTTATGCGATCAGGGTGGTCCTCAATATCAAAGATGATAGGCGTGCTGGACCATTTCAGAGGCTTGCGTGACTCGACGGGTGGTTCTGCTGCATTAACTTCCCGCACCCACTGCTTGAGCTGACGGTGCAAGGTATGCAGAGAAGCACCACCGTCAACGCACATGACCTCTGTGGCTTTCTGGAACTCCTGCTCATCAGTCTCCTCATCATCCATGTCTTCATCGTCGTCGTCATCTTCGTCCTTGTCGCGGCCGCGAGGAGGTCTGTCTCCTTGCCGCTGCTTGGCCTTGCCACGGCGTCCTCCTCGGCCGGGACGTTTCTTGCCGGATCCCCCAGCACCTTCCTGGGCCTTCTCCTTGTCGCTCCGCTCGTATTCAGCTTTCTGTTGCTCAACAAGCTGCTCGACTTTCTTACAGTTCTGGAGATCATGGCCCTTGGTGCGGTGGATCTTGCAATACTGCTTGTTGGTGCCGTCCTGCTTGTCAGCGACCGCCACCTCCGCGGCAACCTCCTTGCCGGAGTCACCAGCTTTGGCTTCCTTGGCGCCACCTCCGTTGCCGGACTGCTCAACAACTAGCACCTCTTTGCCTTTCCTCTTCCTGTTGTTTCGCCGCCGGTTTTTCCTTGCCAGGGCAGCATCTTCATTGTCAGATCCTCCCGCTCCTACATTCTCTCCGGGGAGTCTCCTCCCTTCCTCAGCACGTGCACACTTGTCGGCCTGTGCATATAACTCACTGATGTCCCTGATCTTGCACATCGCCATTTCCTCCCGCATCCTGCGGTTTCGCACGTTCTGATGGAACGCGCTGATCACCGCGGAAGGGTGGACGTCTGGGATGTTGTGCTGCACACTGCTGAATCTCTGAATGTACTTGCGCAGGGGCTCTCCTTCCTTCTGGGAGAGCAAATGAAGATCACTCTCCTGGCCATGAGGCTTGTGTCCGCCTGTGAAGGCGCCGACAAACTGATGGCACAGATCAGCCCAAGAGGATATGGAGTTGTCCGGCAAGTGCATGAGCCAGGACCTGACATTGGGCTTGAGCACCAGCGGGAAGTAGTTGGCAAGGATCTTGTCATCCCGTCCCCCAGCAGCCTTCACCACAATGGTGTAAATGCTGAGGAACTCCGACAGATGCGTCTTGCCATCGTACTTCTCCGGTACGTCTGGCTTGAAGTTCTTCGTGCTGGGCCACTGGACTTGCCGCAGCTCACGAGTGAACGCATGGCAACCTACCGCGTACGGCAGATCGCCTGGTTCCCCTGGCGCATGCATGTCAACAGAGGGCCTAGCGCGCTTGTCGAATTGACGTCGCGCTTCTCTTCGGCGCTCGATGCGAGTTCGAGTGTCTTCTTGTTGTCGATCATGAAGAACTTGGCGCTGATCGCGACGAGCTCGTGGATCCGACGATGCGGTGGAGTCGCTGTCGAGGTGGATCCGGCGAGTCGGCGATCTTGGCCTTCTGGGTGGTGATTGCATGGTAGTTGCACCTCCACCCATTTCGTCGCCACCGGCTCACACCCGGCAACCCTGCCGCGGCGGCGACGCGCTCGGCCGCCGTGGAGTGTCACCGTTGGCGTAGCTAATGAGACTCTGAATGGTGGCCCTCCATTCGTCGATCTTGTCCGACGTCGGAGGGTAATCTAGGAGCAGTTAAGCTCGCGCCAAAGCTTCTGCTGGAGTGGTGGGTGGCAGTGGCGGACGGCGCGAGGAGCGGGACGTGCTCGGACTTCTAACTATGTTAGAAGGAGCAGTATCCCGTCCAGGCGACCGTGCCCTGCTCGTGCCAGCACGCTGACGTGCATGCTGGTCTTGAGCGCCCCGAGATCCATCAGCTTGGTCTTGGCCTATCACGCGTATGGCACTGCGAGTGCCATGATGCTGTTGGTCTTGCGCCTCCTGAGAATGGCGAGGAACATGTACAGTCGCCGAGGTTTGTGCAGCCTTGTCCTTGGCCCTGGCAGCATCATAAGCTTCCTCGTCGACGTCCATTCTTTCGCCGGCGTCCATTCCACCACCCGTTTGTTCCAACGGTGGCGGAAGTGACGTGGACGGAGCGGCTGCCGCCGAAGTCTTCTTCTTCGGTGGCATGTTGATGAAGGGAATGAAGATCTAGCTCATGTGAACACCGGATCAGGTTCACACAATCCACGAAGAAACTGGATCGAGGAGCTCCCGGTGGTTCTTCGGTCGATCAGAACGACGCCAAATCGAGCCACTGGCCAGACGCCTTTCGCTCTAGTCTATGGAGCAGAGGCAGTTCTCCCCATGGAACTCGTATACGGATCGCCTCGAGTGCTCGCTTATGATGAGCTTGAGCAAGAACAGCTGCGACAAGACGACGCACTGCTCCTTGAGGAAGATCGTCTTCAGGCTGCTGTACGAGCTGCTCGATACCAGCAAGCTTTGCGCCGCTACCATAGCCGCAAAGTTAAGGCCAGAAGCCTCGAGGAAGGCGACCTTGTTCTTCGGCGCATTCAGTCCGCCAAGAATTCCAACAAGTTGACGCCAAAGTGGGAAGGCCCTTATCGGGTGAAACGAGTCACAAGGCCCGGCGCTGTCCGCCTTGAGACCGAAGATGGCATTCCGGTGAGCAACTCCTGGAACATAGAACATCTTCGTAAGTTTTTCCCGTAGGGCGCGGTTGCCGGAACCCGTTCCGGCAACCACATTTTGTACAAGTCTTGTCGCTGTTGCATATAATCCTTTGTACAAAGCCGGGCGCAGATCCCGTGCATAAATAGAACCCCATGTGCTCCGCACAACTTGTCCATTTCATGCATTAGTTTCTTTCTTGCATGCATTATCTGACACTTTGTGCAGCACCTACATCCGGTAAGCAATAACGAGCCGAAGGGCTCCATATCATTATTTTCTCTTCTTTCTTCTTTTTCAACAAAGGAAAAGAAGGTTCCCTCGCA
>NC_041382.1:224736411-224741995 GCF_002162155.2 Triticum dicoccoides
AAGGAGAAGATTGTGGTATGGACCAGGCGTCGTTCAAGCAAAGTTTTGCCTTGCCAGGAAGCAAACGACAGAAAAGCTAAGTTACCAAAGTTTGAGCAATCAGTTTTTAAATTTTTAAGTTATCTTCCTCGAACGACCCTGCTTTGTATGGAAAACCTGTGCGTGGAGGAACCAACTCGTGGCTAGTTGCGCCCTTACTTTGTTTTGAGTCCGCTCAATAACTTAAGTGTGCTGCATCTAGTCGCGACAAGGTTTCTTGTTGGAAGCAACGCCGCCAGCAGGCTGCTAACGTTCCGCACTCAGCGCTCGCGGCTAGGGTGCCTGCGCCGACAAGTTCCCTAGAAGCGTAGGGTAAAAACATACAAAGGAAGGAATCTAGTAGAGGAAATAACATAGCAATTGATAACAAAAATAAAGTTATATTACAAGATAACTTGTCGCAGCTCTAACAGACTATTTTCATAACGTGATTAGTAGCGACAAGGGAAAAGAAGAAATGAGCGGCCTAGTCTACGTGATCGCCCTCAACCCTCTTGATCTCGCTCACCTTGTCCACAATGGGTGCGACAAGGGCCTTGAGCGCGTCCCGATCAGCGTCTGGCGGCAAGGACTTGAGGACGTTGGTGAAGCTGAGGCCTGGATTGCGGAAGGCCACCTTCATCAGCACCTTCTGGAGAACCCCGGCGCAGAGTTTGCGCGACTCGTCGGCCAGCTGCTTTGGGATCCTCTCCCGGAGCCGCTGGAGTGCCGTCGCCACGCCCTTGAAGAATAGGCTGAGCTTGGCGCTGGGTTGGAGATTCTCGTCGGAGGGATACCCAAAGTCCTCCATCCCCAGTTGCGCCAGCTCCTCGTCGATGACTGCAGCAATATTCACCAGACCCTCGGTCCAGTGCTCCACAGTATCTCTGAATGAGTTCTGGGTAACTGCGATGCTCTCCAGCAGCGCCTTGTCAGCCTTGACCTTCTCCGACAAGGTCTTCTCCCGCTCCTTGGCGGCGTCCAGCGTCTGCGTCAGCGTGGCCAGCTTCAACTCCAGGTCTGCATTGGAATCCTTGGCGGCGCTGAGCTCCTTGCCCCTCTCAGCGAGAAGACCTTGCAGCTCACCGTGGGCGGCAGCATCCTTGTCACGCTCACGCTTGAGAGCGGCAAGCTCCTCGCCGCTCTTCCCGATGTTGGCCTCCAGCTGCGCCACCTTCTCCTCCAGCTCTTTCTTGGCAGCCTCTATGATTGAGGCAGCGTCCTTTGCCTCCTTGAGCGCCCCGCCAAGTGCTTGCTCGCGCTCGGCGAGCTCCTCCTCGTAGCTGTCGAGGTTGGCCTTCCGCTGCACCAATTCACCTTCTCGCGCGGACTGCTTCTCGGCGGCCAGCCTTTGTTCCTGCTCAGCTTCGGCCTTCTCGAGAAGGAAGGCCGTGCGCTCCACGTTGAGTCGCTCCCGCTCCTGTGCCAGGGACCGGAGAGCTTCTTGATTGTGGCCCCGGAGCTCCTCCGCGCGCTTCTCCATGTCAACTCCCGCCTTCGCGACAAGCGCTTCCCGGGAAGCCAGCTTGGCTTGCCGTGCGCGGTAGAGTGACAGCAGCTTCCGCAGCAGCTGCTCCTCCTCAGGCTCGCCACTACTGGTGCTGGGCGCGTCGACCAACGACAGTCCGGCAAAGGCGAGCACCTCCTCATCGAAAGTTTCCCCCTCGACCGGTGCCCTGGAGCTCGACGCCCAGGGTAGCTTGATGAAGATATCGTCACCGGCCTTCAAGTAGGCGCCAGGCTGGGGCTCCTCGGAGCCCGGCTCTGTAGAAGCGGCAAAGGGATCGGCGGTCGGCGCAGCGCCTGGCGCTCCTGCGGCCTCAGGGTCGTCAGTGCGATCGCCCGACCCCTCGCCGGCTTCTGCGGCGGCAGCCTTGGCGGCCTCCTCGCCGGCGGTCTCATCAGCACCGGCCCCTTCTTCGTTGGCGGCGGCGGCGTCAGTGCTCCCATGCGCGCCTTCCTCGCTGGCGCCCTCTGTCTCCATTGGCTCAGCAGCAGATGGGTCTGAAGAACGAAGAAGGGAGAAAAATCAATCAAAAATCCAAGAGAAGAAAATCAGAAGAAGAAGAACCCAAGGGAGAGTTTTTGGACAAGTGAATTACCTGTGCCAAGATCTGCAGTTGCGGTCTCGGCCACCGCAGGATCGACGGTGCTGCCCCTTGCCGGAGAGCGCTCCCTTACCGGGAACTCCTCCCTTGGCGGCGTAGTCGAAGCAGATGGCACTTCGGGACCAGCTTTCGGGCGCTCCTGATATGGCTGTTCTGCTCCTACACATATCAACAAGCAAGATATCAACAAAGGAAAAAGCACTCATGCGCGCCTGACAGCGGAAAGCTAACCATGAACTTACGCTGGGGGCTGCGCTGGGGGCTGCTTTGAGGATTGGTTGCCGGGTCCGTCAAGGTGGTCTCGGACCCACCCCCTGCTGACACGGTGGGGTCATCTTCGATGACAATCACCGCGGCCTTGGCCCTCTTCGCCGCTCTCTGGGCCAGCGTCCTGAAAAGAAAGGAGTCCAGATTGAAGCAAGTTAGATACAAGATAAAAACAGCAAGATTGAAGAACTACAAGAGCACCAAAGAAACTTACTCTTCTTCCTCCTTGTCGGAGCTGAGCGCGGAAAGATCGAAGTCCTGCCCCCCTCCGGTGCGGCGAGGCGGAGGAGTAGGATCCCTTGCCCGCTTGGCGGGGGCGGTGGCGGTGGCCCGGGAAGATCCCGCTCCAGTTGCCGCTGCTGCGTGAGGCGCTCCCACGGCAACATTGCTTGCCGCGGTAGAGCGTGTCGCACGGCTCGGCGGCTGTTGACCCGGCTGCCGCCCCGCTACGTCCGCGGCCCTGTGAAGACGCCTTCTTGGCGGGGCTGGGGGCTCCGCCTGCGGCAAGTTTTCTGAAGGCTCGGGCTCTTCCTCGCCGGCCTCGCTCGGCTCAGCTTCAGAGCCGGCAGGCTCTTCCTCGCCAATAAACTCCGCGCGCTTGGCGAGGTTTGCCGCCTCTGCCGCCTGCGCCTCCTCCACAGTGAACCCGAACGCGCCCGCGGCAGCTGCGGCCGCAACCTCTTCCGCCCTAGTGGCGATGCGCTGCAGCTCCTCGTCGGTGGTGTCACGGGTGAGGCTCTTCTGCTCGTCAGCGCGGACCGGCACTTCTTCCAAGTTGTCGAAGAATGCTTGCACGACGTCATCCGCAGGCTCTTGCCAAGTTGGAACGATTCCGTGAGAATCGCACAACGGCATCATGGCGCGGATCCGGTCGAGCGAAGAATTATTGCACAATGGGACAACGCCCCTCGCCAGCGTGAATGGGTGCTGGGGATCGCGTTTGAACAACTCCAGAAGCATTGCATCCAGCTCCATGATGGTGAAGATGTAGTTGAGGCCCGGCCGCAGCCTCATGATGTCCGCCGAGTTCTTGAATTCCCAGGCGGGCCTCCCCCTCTCCTGCAGGGGGGCGATGCGGCGGCGGAGGAAATCTGCGCCTACAGCGCCTACAGTGAGCCCGGCAAGCCTGAGGCGAAGGATCCTAGTAATGGCGATCTTCAGCCTCTCGTCTTCCGGGGCCACGTTGCTCCAGTCATTGCCGCGCACTATTGGAGCTTGGCGCACGGCGGTGAAGGGCTGCGGATTCTCCTCAACGATCCAGCACCACTCCGCTCTCCACTCCTCCCACTTGCTGCGGAGCTCACCCTCCAAGTACGCCTCCTTCTTGCCGACTCTCGAGATCCAGGCGATCCCTCCGGCAAGCGGCTCTCCTCTCTCTACCCGAGGTATGAAGAAGTGGCGGAAAAGGGCAACATTGGGGTGGACTCCGACAAAGTTTTCGCACAAATGTGTGAAAACTGCCATGGTCAGAACGGCGTTGGGGGTGAAATCAAGGAGGCGGAAGCCGTAGGTGTTCATGATGTCGCAGAAGAACTCCGAGAAGGGCGGGCAGAGCCCGCAATAGAAGAACAGCGCGAAGAATGGGTACCCGTTTGGAGCCAGTTCCGAAGCAGCAGCCGGGAGTACCCTCGTGCGCGGATGTGCCCACGTCTTCGTCGCCCAAAAGAGGTAGAAGTACTCCCTCAGCTCCTTCACGCCGAGCTGGGGGGAGAAGATCGCCCGCTCCTTCCGCAGCGCCGCGAGCCGCTGCACCTCGGCCGACTTCACGCCCTTTCCCTTGTCGGCTTTTGGAGCCATGGCGGAGGTGGTGGGGGAGGTCAACGGCGTTGGTGATGCTGGTGGCAATGGGGGCGGAGTGCTGCTCTCTCGGCTTCGAGAAGAAGGGGGGGAGCGGCGGAGGTTCGTGAAGATGGAGTAGTAGCAGCCAGCGAGGGGGAACAAACTGCCCCTGTTTCCTCTGCTTATAAAGAGGGACGGGCGGACGTTTCGCCCTTCCGAATAAAGAACCACCCATGATCTCTCCCACGACGCCGCATTCAACGCGTGCCGTTAGGGGAGAGCGCGGTGGATACGGAGCGAGATTCGGCGTGGCCCAGTCCGCGTGTGCCCGTGCCCTGTCTTGGGGCTGGCCCAACAGCACTCGGCACTATGTCTGGCCCAGGCCCGGGGGCTCCTGTCGGTGTACTAGAATAGGGGTACCCTAGTACCCCGAACTTGTGCACGGGCAGTTGCAGCACCCCACGGCAAGGCTTGCTGAGAGAACGCCAAGATCCTCCGTGGTTCCCTTGGAGCCATTCAAGAACAAAGTATTTAAGCTCAGGAGACAAGGCCCCGGCAAGAGGAGCTTGCCGGGAAGGCCAACCAAGGCACTCCAAGGAACTTGCCGCGACGTGCCACGCGCTCCGGCAAGGCAACAAGGCCCCGGCAAGAGGAGCTTGCCGGGAAGACCAACCAAGGTACCTCGAGGCCCGGTGAGCGACAAGCTTCCGGACCCGACAAGATAACAACAGCGGCAAGGCGCTTGCCGCGGCAGGCGGCCACTCTGTGCCCACGCTCCAGCGCATCCACCAACATGTCGCTCTGGGGGCCTCTCCAGGCGCGCGTGGCGGGAGGCTGTGCAGCCAGTGGTGCGCAGTGGCATGCGAAGCTGACAAGATCGCTATCATGGCGAACGGTGGCGCCCCTAACGGTCCTTTTCTGCACTGTTCGGGCGACTCAGACGGGCATTTAATGCCCTTGTCCCCTGCCGTCAGGGTTAGGTAGGGTGCTGTCACATCCCTAGCTTCTGGTGTTGTCTGGTGTGTGCATCATGTTTAAATTCAAATGAAAATTTGAATTGGGGAATTTTCAAAAGCCTCAGAATCCTTTAAAAAAATGATCAAGATAAAAATTGCTTCAAATAAGTCCAAGAAAATGTTCCTGTTATCCTCTGGAAATATTGGCAAGAGGCAAAATCCAAACCAATATTTTTGGTGTCTCAGAAACATTTAATTTGGGCATTTGAATTAAATCAATAATTATTTGAATTGGATTTATATCTACTATTAAATAAATATAGGTCCAATAATTCTGAAATATTTTGTGGAGCATTGTTTTAATTCTTTTAGCTCCTAAAAATATTGTCAGAAGCAAAATAAATTGAATTGGTTTCAAAACCAAATTCAAAACAAACCTGCAAAATAGAAAACTGA
>NC_041382.1:224742667-224774596 GCF_002162155.2 Triticum dicoccoides
TCTCCCTCTCGTGCCGAGCGCAGCCGTCGCCACCGACGCCGTTCGCCGCGGCCACCGGCCACCCCTCGCCTCGCCGATGCCTCCAGAAGAACCGCCGCGCCTTCTTCTTCGTCTCCACCAACCCATGTGACGCCGGAAGCCTCGGAGCGCCGTCCCCGACGCCTTCTTCCTCCTCGGGCCACCGAGATCGCCGGCGACCTCCCGTCGTCACCAGCCCCTCCCCGAGCCCACTGACCACCCCTGCGGACTCGCTGTGAGCTCCTACGCCTCCCCTCCCTCTTCCCCCCTTCGATTGTGCCCTGTAGCCCCGATACCACCGAAGCCGCGAGCTCGGCTCCGCCGGCGATGTCGCCGCCGTCACTGCAGACAGCAAGGCTCGAAACCGAGCACGGCACCGTGCTCCTAGCATCCTCAGGAGCTCGGCGAGCCCCTTAACCATCCCTCCCGTCCTCTGTGGCCTCGCCCCGCTCGAACCCGAAGCTCCGGCCGCCGCCTCGCTCGCCGCCGGCACCGATTCCGGCCGCCCCGAGCGCAACTGACTCCACCAAGAGCTTCGGCTCGTCCCCAGCTCCTCCTAGATGCCCTCCGCGGCCCATTTGGTCGCCGGAGTGGCCAAAACCACTCTCGCCGCCGCGTCGGGCTCGCCGGCGGCTAAACGCCGGCAGCCGACTTTGACTTTGACCACGGGTGGGCCCCGGTTGACTCTCTTGAGTCAATGACAGGTGGGGCCCAGCCCTGTTAACTATTAGGATTAGTTTAATTAATTTTAGTTAAGCTAATCACACTGACATGTGGGTCCCAGTGTCAGGTTTGACCAGGACCCGGTCTGTTGACCTGCTGAGGTCAGCATGACGCAATGATGACGCAGATAATCATTTTCTAAAATAATTCAGAAAATCCAGAAAATTATATAAACTTCTAAAAATCATAGAAAATTAACCGTAACTCCAAATTAAATAATTTATATATGAAAAATTATCAGAAAAATTCAAGGAATCCATCTGTACCATTTTCATGAATGTTAGAACAACTTATAGCTGCTGTTTAGCACAAATCAATTAAAGGGCATTTAAATATCCACATATGGAGTTTGAATTTGAATCTTGGATTCAGACCAACTCCATTTAATCTGGTTTTAGTTGCATTAGCCCAACACACATTCATTTTGCCATGTCATGATCATGCATCATATTGTGCATTGCATTGATTGTGTTCCCTTCTGTGTTGCCGGTATTTGTCCCCTCTCGATAGACGTGATACCGATGATGTGATCGTTGACACTGATGAAGACTCAATGTTATCTTCAGAAGTGCCAGGCAAGCAAAACCCCCTTGTTCATTCCGATAAAATCCCACTCTCTCGCTCCTGCTCTCTTTTACTGCATTAGGACAACATCGATTCATCTGTTACTCGCTGCGGTAGCTGAACCCCTTTATCCTTTGCATGACCTGTCATTCCACAGTAAATAGATGAAACCCACTAGTATGAGTAGGAATTGTTTGAGCCCTGTTGTGCCTACTCATTCATGCTTGTTTGTCATGCCTGCTACTGCTTAGAGTTGAGTCAGGTCTGATTCATCGGGGATGAATCAGAGGCGTGTGAACATGTCCTACTGTGTGTGAGCTAACTGTGTGAACACGATTTGGTAAAGGTAGTGGTGAGAGGCCATGTAGGAGTACATGGTGGGTTGTCTCATTGCAGCCGTCCTCAGGAACTGAGTTCTGTGTTTGTGATCCATGATTCAGCTACTACCATACATTGGGCCCTGAAATATGACCCCGCTCGACTTCTTATTCACCCTTGTCCTCTGTCCAGGAGTTGCAAGTAGTTTCTGGTGTTTGTAGTATGCTGGAGGCCGTGGACAGCGCTGACCGTAGGGGTGGGCTGTGATGCGGTAGGCACGTGGCCGGGTATACCGGGCGTCCGTTTGGTGTCACGGAACCCTGTTCACATCGTTTGGGGCTGTGAGCGAAACTCCGGCCGGATCTCCTCATGGATGGAACCCGAATAGGCAATAAACCTGGACTAGAGACTTGAGTGTTTAGGTAGGTCGTGGTCTACACCCACGTCGGCTTTCGCTTGAAGTCTGCCGAGCACATGTCGTGTGCAGACGCTAAGTGGTGGAAACATGTATGAAGAAGTACACCCCTGCAGGGTTAACATCATCTATTCGAATAGCCGTGTCCGCGGAAAAGGACTTCTGGGTTGCTTATATCAGTTCATAGACAAGTGAAAGTGGATACTTTAAAATGCGCAAGATAAGCCTGAGTGCTATGGATGGTGTTCTCGTAGGGAGACGGGAGCGGATCGATAGTGGTGTATTGATATGGTGAATATGTGGACTCGTGTGCGCCACCTCAAAAGAGTCGCTTGCAGTCTTAGTTTAGGATAGCCACCGAGTCAAAGCTGGCTTGCTGCAGTTAAACCCCACCATCCCTTTGTTGAAAATGATGCATATGTAGTTAGTTCTGATGTAAGTCTTGCTGGGTACATTTGTACTCACGTTTGCCTATTTTATGTTTTTGCAGAGAGACTTCAGTCTCACTAGTAGTTCCACGTGGACTTCGATGTTTAGCTTGTTACCTCAGCTACGATCTTGTGCCCTCGGCAGGATCTGATAGATAGTCAGGCTTCTCGGCCTTTTTCATTTATAGATGTCTGTACCCAGACATGATAGCTTCCGCTTGTGCTTTGACTTGTATGCTCTGATTGTTGGGTCATGAGACCCATGATTGTAATATCGCGCTCCTCGGAGCCTATTGAATAAATTACTTGAGTCGTAGAGTCATTTTGTGATGCCATGTTGTATTGCACATATCGAGCATATTGTGTGTATGTTATTGAAATGCTTGGTATGTGTGGGATCTGACCATCTAGTTGTTTATCTTTAGTAGCCTCTCTTACCGGGAAATGTCTCCTAGTGTTACCGCTGAGCCATGGTAGCTTGCTACTGCTCTGGAACACTTAGGCTGGCCGGCATGTGTCCTTCTTCGTTCCTGTGTCTGTCCCTTCGGGAAAATGTCACGCTTTGAGTACCGGAGTCCTGTTAGCCCGCTACAGCCCGGTTTACCGGAGTCCTGCTAGCCCAGTGCTACAGCCCGGACCCACTTGCTGATGACCGACACGTTCGAAGCTGGGTCATGAATGCCTGTCCCTGCAAGTCTGTGCCGCTTTGGGTTTACGACTAGCCATGTCAGCCCGGGCTCCTTATCATATGGATGCTAGCGACACTGTCATATACGTGTGCCAAAAGGCGCAAACGGTCCCGGGCAAAGGTAAGGCGACACCCGTGGGAATACCGTGCGTGAGGCCGCAAAGTGATATGAGGTGTTACATGCTAGATCGATGTGGCATTGAGTCGGGGTCCTGACAGGTGCACTGTACAAGTAACTGTACCAACCACCTCACTTTTTACATTTGTACCCTTCTCTGCGTTGCCACCTATCGGTGACCCCTTTAGTGTATAAAAGGAGGCCCATGCGCAACATAGAGGGGGTTCGGAGGTTCGGAGGTTCGACTCATTCGTAACCCAGAAAAACACTACGCTCTCTCTCTGGAGCAAGAACACAAGATAATCAAACAAGCAGCAGTAGGAGTGTTATCTCTCCGGAGAGCTCCGAAGCTGGGTAAGCTGCTCGTGTGCTTCGCCTTGATCTGCTCTTCGTGTGATCTCCGCCCCCCGCCGAACCGAAAGGGGCCCGGTCCACCGGCCCCATAGGTGTTCGTGGATCAGTTTCCCCGACAACACCTTATCGCATTGGTTGCGAGGATTTATTTGTTTTGTGCAGGTACGAGGGACTCGCGTGTAGCCTCCTACTGGATTGATACCTTGGTTCTCAAAAACCGAGGGAAATACTTACGCTACTTTGCTGCATCATCCCTTCCTCTTCGGGGAAAACCAACGGAGTGCTCAAGAGGTAGCAAGAAGGATTTCTGGCGCCGTTGCCGGGAGGTCTATGCAAAAGTCAATATACTAAGTACCCATCACATACCCTTATCTCCTGCATTACATTATTTGCCATTTGCCTCTCGTTTTCCTCTCCCCCATGTCACCCTTGCCGTTTTATTCACCCTCTCTCTCTATCCTCCTTCTCTTTCCCGTTTGCCTCTTTTTGCCCGCTTGCTTTTTGTTTGCTTGTGCGTTAGTTCGTTTTCTTGTCGTTATGGCTAGCCCCTTATCTTCTCCATTGTCTCCCGAGAATGAAATTCTAAATTTTAAGCAAAGGGAGGGGGAAAATCTAAAAGACACTTGGTATAGAATTTGCAATGCTCAAAATAGATCTACCAGGAAGCAATCTACTTCTGTTCTTCTTCGCAATTTTTATGTAGGCGTTACTCCTTGGCACAGATATGTCCTTGATACTATTACTGGAGGGAACTTCTTGGCTAGCCATACTTTTGATTCTTATAATGCTATGATAGATTTGTTTGGCTCACCCCCTCTTTTGGTTAATGGAACTGTATTAACTTTGGAGCATGTAATGCAAAGACTTGAAATTATTGAAAATAAGGTTGGCACCATAGAGTTAATTGAAAATTTGGATAAAAAGATCCACAACCAAATATCTCAACATGGATCTAAAGTAGGAGTCACTTCAAAAAATATTAAAGAGAAGGAACCCATAGTTAATGAGAAAATAAATCACGATTCCACTAGAATCGATAAACTTGAGGATATTATTACCAACTTGGGAACCACTTTTTATTCCGTAAAGAATACTCCAAGTCCTCCCACTAAAATTTCCAAGCTTATGTATGTTCCTAAAAATAAGGGTGAATCCTCGAGTAAGGAAACTGCGGATCTCAAATCTATAAGTATTCATCCCAATCTTTTTGCTATCATTAAGGAACCATTTGTTACAAATGATTTTTCCGATCTTGTGCCTAAAAGTTTGATAATCAATAAAAATAAATAAATTCCTAAAGATGGTAGATGCCTCATTGAAGGATTGCCTACCAAAGATGGCAATACCTAGATCTATCCTTGCTTGTTATGCCTAGCTAGGGGCGTTAAACGATAGCGCTTGTTGGGAGGCAACCAAATTTTATTTTTATTCCTTGCTTTTTGCTCCTGTTTAGTAATAAATAATTTATATAGCCTCTGTTTAGGTTGTGTTTTTTTGTGTTTAATTAGTGTTTGTACCAAGTAGAACCGTTGGGAAGACTTGGGGAAAGTCTTATTACACTTGCTGTAAAAAACAGAAACTTTAGCGCTCACGAGAAATGCTGCCATTTTTATTTGGAAAGTGATATTTAGTTAATTATTTTTGAAGATGATTATATATAAATTCCTCACGTCCAGAAATTTATTTTAGAATTTTTGGGGTTTCAGATCTTGCGGTAGCTACAGATTACTACAGACTGTTCTGTTTTTGACAGATTCTGTTTTTCGTGTGTTGTTTGCTTATTTTGATGAATATATGGCTAGTAAAATAGTTTATAAACCATAGAGAAGTTGGAATACAGTAGGTTTAACACCAATATAAATAAATAATGAGTTCATTACAGTACCTTGAAGTGGTATTTTGTTTTCTTTCGCTAACGGAGCTCACGAGATTTTCTACTTTGAGTTTTGTGTTGTGAAGTTTTCAAGTTTTGGGTAAAGATTTGATGGATTATGGAACAAGGAGTGGCAAGAGCCTAAGCTTGGGGATTACCATGGCACCCCCAAGATAATCTAAGGACACCTAAAAGCCAAAGCTTGGGGATGCCCCGGAAGGCATCCCCTCTTTCGTCTACTTCTATCGGTAACTTTACCTGGAGCTATATTTTTATTCACCACATGATATGTGTTTTGCTTGGAGTGTCTTGTATGATTTGAGTCTTTACTTTTTAGTTTACCACAATCATCCTTGCTGTACACACCTTTTGAGGGAGCCATACATGACTTGGAATTTGTTAGAATACTCTATGTGCTTCGCTTATATCTTTTGAGTTATATAGTTTTGCTCTAGTACTTCACTTATATCTTTTAGAGCACGGTGGTGTATTTGTTTTATAGAAACTATTGATCTCTCATGCTTCACTTAGATTATTTTGAGAGTCTTAAATAGCATGGTAATTTTCTTAAAATCCTAATATGCTAGGTATTCAAGATTAGTAAAATTTTCTTATGAGTGTTTTGAGTACTAAGAGAAGTTTGATGCTTGATGATTGTTTTGAGATATGTAGGTAATAATATCAAAGTCATGCTAGTTGAGTAGTTGTGAAATTGAGAAATGCTTGTGTTGAAGTTTGCAAGTCCCGTAGCATGCACGTATGGTAAACGTTATGTAACAAATTTGAAACATGAGGTGTTATTTGATTGTCCTCCTGATGAGTGGTGGTCGGGGACGAGCGATGGTCTTTTCCTACCAATCTATCCCCCTAGGAGCATGCACGTAGTGCCGAGGTTTTTGATGACTTGTAGATTTTTGCAATAAGTATGTGAGTTCTTTATGACTAATGTTGAGTCCATGGATTATACGCACTCTCACCCTTCCATCCTTGCTAGCTTCTTCGGTACCGTGCATTGCCCTTTCTCACATTGAGAGTTGGCGCAAACTTCGCCGGTGCATCCAAACCTAGTGATATGATACACTCTTTCACACATAAACCTCCTTATATCTTCCTCAAAATAGCCACCATACCTACCTATTATGGCATTTCCATAGCCATTCCGAGATATATTGCCATGCAACTTTCCACCATTCCGTTTATCATGACACATTCATTATTGTCCTATTTCTTAGCATGATCATGTAGTTGACATAGTATTTGTGGCAAAGCCACCATTCATAATTCTTTCATAAATGTCACTCTTGGTCCATTTCATATCCCGGTACACCTCCGGAGGCATTCATATAGAGTCATCTTCTGTTCTAGTATCGACTTTTAATCATTGAGTTGTAAATAAATAGAAGTGTGATGATCATCATTTTCTAGAGCATTGTCCCAAGTGAGGAATTATAAAAAAGAGAGAAAGGCCATATAAAAAAGGAGAAAGGCCAAATAAATAAAAAATGAGAGAAAAAGAGAGAAGGGACAATGTTACTATCCTTTGCCACACTTGTTCTTCAAAGTAGCACCGTAATCTTCATGATAGAGAGTCTCTTGTTTTGTCACTTTCATATACTAGTGGAAATTTTCATTATAGAACTTGGCTTGTATATTCCAACAATGGGCCTCCTCAAGTGCCCTAGGTCTTCATGAGCAAGCAAGTTGGATGCACACCCACTTAGTTTCTTTTGTTGAGCTTTAATACATTTATAGGTCTAGTGCATCCGTTGCATGGCAATCCCTACTCCTTGCATTAACATCAATCGGTGGGCATCTCCATAGCCCATTGATTAGCCTCGTTGATGTGAGACTTTCTCCTTTTGTATTCTCCACATAACCCCCCTCATTATATTCTATTGCACCCATAGTGCTATGTCCATGGCTTGCGCTCATGTATTGCGTGAAGGTTTATGAAGTTTGAGATTACTGAAGTATGAAACAATTGCTTGGCTTGTCATCGGGGTTGTGCATGATGAGAGCATTCTTGTTTGATGAAAATGGAGCATGACTAAACTATATGATTTTGTAGGGATGGACTTTCTTTGCCCATGTTATTTTGAGAAGACATAATTGCTTTGTTAGTATGCTTGAAATATTATTATTTTTATGTCAATATGAACTTTTGTCTTGAATCTTCCGGATTTGAATATTCATACCATAATTAAGAAGAATTACAATTAAATTATGCCAAGTAGCACTCTGCCTCAAAAATTCTGTTTTTATCATTTACCTACTCGAGGATGAGCAGGAATTAAGCTTGGGGATGCTTGATACGTCTCCAACGTATGTATAATTTTTTATTGCTCCATGCTATATTATCTACTCTTTTGGACATTATTGGGCTTTATTATCCACTTTTATATTATTTTTGGGACTAACCTATTAACCATAGGCCCAGCCCAGAATTGCTGTTTTTTTGCCTATTTCAGGGTTTCGAAGAAAAGGAATATCAAACGGAGTCCAAACGGAATGAAACCTTCTGGAACGTGATTTTCTCACCGAACGTGATCCAGTGGACTTGGACCCTACGTCAAGAAACAAAAGAGGAGGCCATGAGGTAGGGGGGCACGCCTACCCCCCAGGCGCGCCCTCCACCCTCGTGGGCCCTCTGTTGCTCAACCGACGTACTCCTTCATCCTATATATACCTACGTACCCCCAAACGATCAAATACGGAGCCAAAACCCTAATTCCACCACCGCAACTTTCTGCATCCATGAGATCCCATCTTGGGGCCTGTTCCGGAGCTCGGCCGGAGGGGGCATCGATCACAGAGGGCTTCTACATCAACACCATATCCCCTCCGATGAAGTGTGAGTAGTTCACCTCAGACCTACGGGTCCATAGTTAGTAGCTAGATGGCTTCTTCTCTCTTTTTGGATCTCAATACAATGTTCTCCCCCTCTCTTGTGGAGATCTATTCGATGTAATCTTATTTTTGCGATGTGTTTGTTGAGACCGATGAATTGTGGGTTTGTGATCAAGTCTATCTATGAACAATATTTGAATCTTCTCTGAATTCTTTTATGTATGATTGGTTATCTTTGCAAGTCTCTCCGAATTATCAGTTTGGTTTGGCCTACTAGATTGATCTTTCTTGCAATGGGAGAAGTGCTTAGCTTTGGGTTCAATCTTGGGGTGTCCTTTCCCAGTGACAGTAGGGGAAGCAAGGCACATATTGTATTGTTGCCATCGAGGATAACAAGATGGGGTTTTCATCATATTGCATGAGTTTATCCCTCTACATCATGTCATCTTGCTTAAGGCGTTACTCTATTTTCATTAACTTAATACTCTAGATGCATGTTGGATAGCGCTCGATGAGTGGAGTAATAGTAGTAGATGCAGACAGGAGTCAGTCTACTTGTCTCGGACATGATGCCTCTATACATGATCATACCTAGATATTCTCATAACTATGCTCAATTTTGTCAATTGCTCAACAGTAATTTGTTCACCCACCGTAGAATACTTATGCTCTCGAGAGAAGCCACTAGTGAAACCTATGGCCCCGGGGTCTATCTTCATCATATTAATCTCCCAATACTTAGCTATTTCCTTTGCTTTTTACTTTGCTTTTATTTTACTTTGCATCTTTATCACAAAAATACCAAAAATATTATCTTATCATACCTACCAGATCTCACTCTCGTAAGTGGCCGTGTAGGTATTGACAACCCCTTATCGCATTGGTTGCGAGGATTTATTTGTTTTGTGCAGGTACGAGGGACTCGCGTGTAGCCTCCTACTGGATTGATACCTTGGTTCTCAAAAACTGAGGGAAATACTTACGCTACTTTGCTGCATCATCCCTTCCTCTTCGGGGAAAACCAACGCAGTGCTCAAGAGGTAGCACACACCCACTTATTTTTATTTTTGAGTTTCCATACACTTATAGCTCTTAGTGCATCTGTTGCATGGTAATCCATATTCCTTGCATTGACATCAACTGATGGGGATCTCCATAGCCCGTTGATTAGCCTCGTCAATGCAAGACTTTCTTCGTTTTTTGTCTTCTCCATACAACTCCCAACATCATATTCTATTTCACCCATAGTGCTATATCCATGGCTTGCGCTCATATAATGCGTGAGAGTTGAAAAAGATGAAGCGTGTTAAAAAGTATGAACCAGTTGCTCAACTTGTCATCGGGTTTGTGCATGATAAATACTTTGTCTTAAGAAGATAGAGCATGAAAAGGCTATATGATTTTGTAGGTATAACATTCTTTAGCATTGATATTTTGAAAGACATGATTGTTTGTTGGTATGCCTTATTATTATCGTTTTTATGTCAAACTATAGACTATTGCTTTGAATCACATGGACCTTAATATTCATGCCACAAAAACAAATTACATGATGAACATGATAGGTAGCATTCCACATCAAAAAAATTGTTTTTATCATTTACCTACTCGAGGACGAGCAAGAATTAAGCTTGGGGATGCTTGATACTTCTCCAACATATCTATAATTTTTTATTGTTCCATGCTATTATAGTATCAATCTTGGATGTCTTATATATAATTATATATCATTTTTGGCACTAACCTATTAACCTAGTGCCCAGTGCCAGTTGCTGTTTTTGGCTTTTTAGGGAATCAATATCAAACAGAGTCCAAATAAAGAAAAACTTTGGATTAATTTTTTCTGGACTAGAAGAGACCCTAGAAGGTTTGGGAGAAGACCTGATGAGCCACAAGGGAGCGACAAGCTCGGGAGGCATGTCCCCAGGCTTGTGGGCCCCTCGTGGCACCTCTTGACCTAATTCGGCATCTATAAATTCTCAAATATTCCCCTGACATCAGAGAGCCACCCGAAATACTTTTTCCGCCGCCGCAAGTTTCTGTCCCACGAGATCCCACCTAGAGGCCTTCTCCAGTCCTTGCCGGAGGAGGAATCGATCACGGAGGGGATTTACATCAACCTTGCCGCCCTTTTGATGATGTGTGAGTAGTCTAACACAAACCTACGGGTCCATAACTAGTAGCTAGATGGCTTCTTTTCTCTCTTTGATCTTCAATACAATGTTCTTCTCGATGTTCTTGGAGATCTAGTTGATGTAATGACATTTTGCGGTGTGTTTGTTGGGATCCAATGAATTGTGAGTTTATGATTAGATTATCCATGAATATTATTTGAGTTTTCTCTAAACTCTTTTATGCATGATTGTTATAGCTTTGTATTTCCCTCCGATCTGTTGATTTGGTTTGGCCAACTAGATTGATTTTTCTTGCAATAGGATAGGTGCTTTGTGATGGGTTTGATCTTGCAGTGCCCAATCCTTGTGACAAAAAGGACTTGACATCTATTTGTATCATTGCCATTAAGGATAAAAGATGGGGTTTATTCATGCATGGGTTTACTTTGTCTACACCATGTCATCTTGCTTAAGGTACGGTGTTACTCCGTTCTTTATGATCTTAATACTCTAGATGCATGCCAGATAGCGATCGATGTGTGGAGTATTAGTAGTAGATGCAGAATTGTTTCGGTCTACTTGTCTCGGACGTGATGCCTATATACATGATCATTGCCTTGGATATCATCATGATTATTTGCTTTTCTATCAAAATCCCAACAGTAATTTGTTTAGCCACCATATGCTATTTTCAAGAGAGAAGCATCTATTGAAAACTATGGCCCCAGATCTACTTTTTATCATATATTAAAATCAAAAATACATTATTGTAATTTTTCTTTCTTTTTATTTTGTATTTTTGTTCTATCTATCTATCACTATGAGATTTGATCCTTGCAATTAACCGCCGAGGGATTGACAACCCCTTGTTCGTGTTGGGTGCAAGTATTTGTTATTTTGTGTGTAGGTACCACTAACGAGGTGTTGCGTGGTTCTCCTACTAGATTGATAACCTTGGTTCTGAATTGAGGGAAATACTTGTGTCTACTATACTTCATCATCCTCTCCTCTTCAAGGAAATCCCAACGTAGCTCACAAGTAGAACTCAACATGAGATAAAATGCGAGAGTTGAAACAAGACACCTTCTTCTCTTATTTTCTGCTTGGGGACTCCCTGGTCACCCATTCATCAAACACATACGAATAATAAATGTACATTCACTTTATGAACATCATCCCATAATCACTTGTCATTGACACAAGGGGCTAAGGTGTCCTCTCACCATGATGGATGACCAAAAAGGAAGGGGGAAGGTGATATAGGTCGGAGTGACGAACAAATTGATGATGACTCACTGTCGGGGAAATGACACCTACGGGATCGCATGGATCCCATCTATGGTTTGGCAGGGAAAGAGGAGTGTGCAAAGACCAGATCTAACAATCAACACGAGGGATTTTTACCCAGGTTCGGGCCGTTGGGAAGCATAAAACCCTAGTCCTGCATTTAGTGTATTGAGTGTTCTTGAGCTTTGGCTAGCTACTACGCATGCAAACTGGGCCGGAAAGTCCAAAAAGTCCCCTCCTGCATCGCCGTGGGCCTCCTTTTATACCAAGGGGCTACCACAGTGGCGTACAGGCATACATGACGTGTAAAGTAGCTATAGTGTACATGCTTATCACTGACGTCTTAGGACAAATGCATTAAATGCGCTATTTATGTGCACCTAACTTTATCGGGGACGGAAACATAGCCCGTCCAGTATGTTGCTGCCTCACCCCATCTTGACACGCACCTAGGATGACGTGGCATGTAATGCCAAGCTGACTGGCTAGCCACTACGCCGGAGTGGTTGCGGGATCTTCATGAAGATCTGCATGCCACCACGCAGGTGCTTGCGAGGCTGGCAAGCTAGTCGCTGTGCTGGAGCGGTGGTAGGGCAGCAGAACCTTGCCATGTGCGAGCCTTGCCACGACCTCGCAAACGTCCCCGACAAGAATCTTGTCGGGGCCTCGCAAACGTCCCTAGCAAGAACCTTGCTGGGAGCTTTGCCTTCTGGTCTTCACAAAGATCTGCATGCCACCACGTAGACGCCCCTGGATCTTGGTCTTGACATTGTCGATGGTGTTAGAGCTCTCAACCTCAAGGGAGATTGTCTTTGTCATGGCTTTGCTTTGTGAAACATCTCGACAAGGATCTTGTCGGGGCTTCGCAGACCATCCCGACAAGATTCTTGACGGGGGCTCAGCTTGTCTTCCATTTTCTGATTGGCTCGGATGCCATCTTGGTCATCTAGTACTTGCTTCCAATTGTCCCCATCAGGCCTTGCCACGGGTACGTTCACAACTGCCTGTGCACAAGTAAGGGGTATTAAAGGGCCCAAACTTTAGTACACCAACAGGAGCCCCCGGGCCTGGGCCACACAAGCGGCTGCAAAGGCCTTGTTGGGCTAGGCCCAAATAGTGCACGGGCACGTGTGGCAGGTGTTAACTGCTGTAATCATCTTGTCCGTCGTGCTTCCTCATGATCCACATTGAGTGCGCGACGTGGGGTGCGTGTGTGGAACGGTTGCAGCAGCAGCACACCTACAAAAATGCCTTCACACCGAACAGTAAAGAGGCAGCCCTGCGCCTTCCCCATAAAAAGAGGAATCCGCGGAGGCACTGCTCATTTACCTCTCGCCCGTTCCAATCTAGGAATCGCAATCGTCTTCCTCCTTGAGCCCAAAATAGAGCCTCCTCATCCGTCCGCCGCCCCCCCCCCCCCACACTCCCACCGCCCTCAGCCTCCTGCCCTCTCCTTGACTGCTATGGCGCCCAAAGCGAGCAAGGGCAAGGAAGCACCAAAGGCGGGTAAGGGCAAAGATGTGTCAAAGAGTGAGCTGGTGAAGATGCAGAAGAGGAGTGTCGTCTTCTCCCCGATGCTCGGTGCGCGCGCTGAAGGATCGGTACCTGTGCATGTGGGGAAGAGCGACAAAGGGGCACCCTGCTACCCGCGTCATCCCTGCTTCCCGCGCCATGCCTACTCCAGATAAATCCCCCTTCTTCTTCAATTATCTCTTCTGCGGGCTCTGCCCTCCATTTTCTGATTTCTTCGTCGACATCATGTATAGATTCGGCTTCCACATCTCGGATTTCACGCCAAATGCGGTAGCTTGTATGTCCACCTTCGCCCACCTCTGCGAGAACTTTGCCGAAGTGGTCCCCAACACAGCCCTCTTTCGCCACTTCTTCATTCCTCGCATCCAGCCAGGAGAGGCCCTTTCCAGCTGCGTCGCCTGGATTCCAAGGGCATGGAACAAGGAGACATACCCCAACGGGCTCTGCCACGAAAAGTGGGATGAGTGGCGGGGCCGATGGTGCTGGATCACGGAGGAGGATCCACAGCCGTTATGCATGCTCCGACAAACGAAGCCGACCCGCGGCAACAGTTGGACCGCCCTCGACCCTCAAGACGGGGAGCTCACAATTGCAATCGACAAGATCAAGCGCCTAAGAGCTGCCGGGCTCACAATCGAGATGATTGGCGCCGACTTCCTCCGCCGCTGCATCGCCCCTTTGCTGAACAAAGGGAGACCGGCCTGGGAGTACCGGAACATGGCAGATATCATGAGCCCGTGCCCTAGTCTGAACAACAACTTGACAATGATGAAGCACGCAACCCTCTGCCATAAGATGTTCAGGGTCGACGGCAAGTACAAGTTGCCGGCAAGCATCACCCCCCTGTGCAACAACACCGCCCTCACCTCGATCATTGCCATGATGCCGATGTTCAATGTCCATGGCCTTGATCAGACATGGGCCAAGCCATCCGCGGAGCAGGTGAAGGATTTCTTCGACAACCTATCGAAGGAGGCCGTCCCGGAAGAGACAAATTTCATCCGCCCCACCACCGATGAAGAGGTGGCATACATTGCCAGTAGGGCGGAAGAGGTGGACCTTGCCGAGGAGGCTAGCAGCATTGGCTTCATGGAAGACGAAGCCAGCGTAGGGGAAGACTTTGCTGAGCGGGGGGAGCCTGCCGGAGAGCAGAGTGGCGCAGTAGTCGGGGAGCCTTCCGCCGAAGATACAGTTGAGGAGCAAACACATCAGGAGCCCCCCAGCTCCAGGGACGAAGAAAAGGGTACTGCGGCGAGCCATCTCCGGTGAGGCAGTCCAACGAGCTTCCTCGCCCGAAGAGGTTCCCGGCAAGGATGTTGCCAGCAAGGTTGTGGAGCGGCAAGGAGCCCAACAGCAATCCATGCATCAGACGAGGCGCACGACCGCGACAGCGAGGAAAGCAGCAGGGGTGGCCTGACGGTGCCGATAGATGAAACATGCTCACACTAGTCTGCCGCTCCGGCCATAGCCAAGCGGCCCAGGTCCCCGTCTCCACCCTGTCACACGGACACCATAGCGGATGTCAACTTCGACTTCTCCTCTTTTAGCCCGAGGAGGGAGAAGAGGCCAGAAGAATAAGAAGATGAGTCGGTGTCGTGCCACTTTCTTTATCTCCCGAGTCTCTGATTTGCTTATCTTATCTTGTCCCCGTTTTGGCCCATCCCCACAGGGACACGGAAACATTGGCGTAGAGGATGGCGAAGAAGGCCAAGACCTCAACGGGTGACGGGCCCCCAGCAAGCACCTCAGGTGCGCCTGAGATGATCACAATCAGCCCGGAGTCCAGCCCATGACGCAACCCCCAACCTAGCCCCTTGCGTGAGCCCACTACTCATTTCCCGCTGTCGGCGTCGGGGTGTGTATCTTTGCTGCTGATATTGCCGAGTTTGCAGCAGAAGAAAAACAACAAGGAGAGCCACTGAGGGCCGACCCTAACATGCCGCCTCCATGAACCACACTACCCAGGGATGGATCCCTGGCAAGGGATTACACTGGCGAGACCACACGCATGGAGGAGGAGCTGGCGAGCACAGGCACCGGCAGCTCCATACCAGCAACGAATGTTGCCGGGGAGGGAGCCACCTCCCAGGCGCTCATCACAGGTGTGCCACTTGCTTTCGGGCACTCATCATTCTTGCTGCATGATTTCCCTCTCTTCTCTTTCTGCTTTGAGCTTCAACCTTGGTTTCACCTCGTTTCTCCGCCCCGGCTCCCAGTTCTCCCCTTGGCGGATTAGATGGACCTCGATGGCATCATCGAGAAGACCTCCAAGAATGCTGCCGCCGAAGTCACCAAAGTCGCTGCTGATGAGGCCGCCAAGGACGCGCATGAAGAGGCTGCTAAGGGGTCCACCGGGGAGGCCAGTGTCGGTGACAAAATTGGCAGATCTCGGGTAGGGGGTGCCAAACTGTGTGTCTAGGATCGATGGTAACAGGAGACGGGGGACACGATGTTTACCCAGGTTCGGGCCCTCTCTATGGAGGCAATATTCTACTTCCTGCTTGATTGATCTTGATGAATATGAGTATTACAAGAGTTGATCTACCACGAGATTGTAATGGCTAAACCCTAGAAGCCTAGCCTATGTGGGTATGGTAATGAGTATATGTGTTGTCCTTTCCGGACTATCCCCTTCGGTTTATATAGACACCGAGGGGATCTAGGGTTTACATGGAGTCGGTTACATAAGAAGGAATCTTTGGTCGCCAAGCTTGCCTTCCACGCCAAGTAGAGTCCAATCCGGACACAAGTATGGTCTTCGATCTTCACAGCCCATCAGTCCGGCCCATGGATAACAGGCCGGACGCCCAAGGACCCCTTTGTCCAGGACTCCCCCAGTAGCCCCTGTACCTGGCTTCAATGATGAGGAGTACGGCGCGCAGATTTGTCTTCGGCATTGCAAGGCGGGTTCCCTCCTTCCGGATTCCAGGATAGTCTTCGGACGACGTAATTATATCCGGACCTGTGTACATAATAGCAGAGAATATAATATCCCACGGCCCAACTTATTGACAACTCTTCACGACGTCGTATCATGCATGCCCGATTACTATTTCCATCCATCAACTAGCGAGCCGCCCCACGTCTCGGGGCACGGTTTTACTGGCACGTCTCGTCAAGGCAGAGATCGTGTCCCTTTATTTATGGGATTTTCATTAATGCAGGTGTGGGTAACCCAACTGTCCCCCGGGTACAACTCCTTGGTGATAGGTAAGTTCAGAGACCCCAGGGGAGACGCCCAGTATTCGGGGCCTTTATATAGAGACCCAGTCTCGTCTTCTCCCCTTGTGTTTGCTCCTTCCTCAACCCCAGCCACCCCAAGTTCCAACCCTCGGGTTCCAATCGCCACCAGCCCTAGTCATGTCCAGATCCAACTGTCAAGGCTGGTGGGTGGCTTCTTCTGTCATAGAGGAGGATATTGCGAAGCTCCATGTAGCGAGGTATCTGACCCCGAGAATCTTTCATCGGCTTCCGGCACAAGGGCAAGTCATACCAACCCCCAGATCCGGCGAGAGGGTAGTATTTGTATCCCACTTCCTTCACGGGCTAGGGTTCACGCTTAACCCCTTCGTCCGGGGGCTCATGTTCTACTATGGGCTAGATTTTCACGATCTGGCCCCGGACTTTGTTCTCTTCATCTCAACATTTATCGTCACGTTTGAGGCCTTACTCCGGACTCCTACGCACTTTGCTTTGTGGCTCAAGACCTTTGGTGTGAGGTCGCAGGTGGTAGAGGAGGAGCAGGCAGAGTGCGGCAGCGTCATAATAGGCAAGCTGGCCGGCGCGGTTTGACCCGAAGGATCTTTCGCCAAATCTCCCGACCTATGGCAACAGGGGTGGTTTATATCAACGAGCCGCGGGGCTCTAAGTGGGCGGCTACACCTGTGTTCCGACCCGGTCCTCCAATTCAGCTCGCTTCATGGGGCAATAAGGGATTGGACTGGGGATCCATCGATGATATGCAGACTCTGCAAAGTCGCATCCGAAGCCTTACCGAGAAGGGCATCGATCTTGTGAATGTCGTTCAAGTAATGCTAGTCCGCCGGATCCTGCCATGCCAGCGGTGGCCTCTTCGTATGTGGGAGTTTAACCCAGAAGGGTGGCGGACTCTACAGCACTTCTTCGGCACTACGCATGAAGGAATGTGGAAATTATATTTCGGGGAACGAGAGCAATGGCCGGACACCACCGAAGACGTTGGTCTTGACTGCAATCATCCGGACACTTCGGTAAGTACTCGATATCCGAGCACCTTCCATTCAGGCATCTCTTAACAAGATACTGAACAATCCGTCCCTATACAGGATTGGATAAATAAAGCAGTGCTAATCTAGTGTCCGACGCCTCTTCCTGAAGGCCCTACGACCGCCCTGCTGACGAGAATGCTGATGCCGACACCGTACCAGATGGCTGTGTTTGGGGAAACCGAAATTCTTTTGCCCAAGGGTAAGAGTGCAGAGGGAGCCCTCCAGGGCAAGAAGAGGGCCGCCTCCGAAGATCAGGAGGGGAAGCCTTCCAAGAGAGTAAAAACGCTATCGTCGAGCGGCTTGGGCCGGACGAGCGAGGCTTCCATAGAGCTTGATGACGAGGACGAACCTCGAGGCAAACCATAAGCAAGGCTGGGGTACTTTAAACGCACCTCATTCTTTTCCTATTAGTGAAGTAATCATCCGATATACGTTCATCCACACAGATTAACGCCTAGTGCTTCTCAATCGTCCTCCTCCTCGGGAGATCTTCTTCCAGAGATGATGGAGAGTGACACGCCTTCTCCGGCCTCATCGCCCATTAGGGGGGATGATACTGAGGTATCGTCCCGATGGGCTCCTCCCGAACACCAAGTAGTACAGGAAACAAAGAAGGCGTTACCCGAATGCGGTGCCTCTGTCACTCGGGGTTCCGGGATCAAGACTAGCGTCCCCGAACCGTCCGATTTACAGCCGGAGACGATTCTGGAGGCAAGTAAGCGGGTTCCTTCACTGGAATGCCATACTCCGGCGGCGGTTTCCGAAGACCCAGGAGCGCCAGAAATGCTGACGGGCTTGCTACGACGAGCATCCATTTCAGAAGAGCACCGTACCTTGATGGCTATGGTGGTCAAAAGGGTTCTATCCATGAAGAGTGGATTGAACGAGGCCCTCACGAGCCTTCTAAGAGGTTTTGAGGTTTGTGATGTAGCTTTGTCAATTGAATTTTATTGACAGAATGCACCTGTTGTATATGTAGTAGCCCCTGGGACTCGGATTGTCTTCCGAAGGAAGTGATCGGAGGATCAAAGAGATATGCTCAGGTATTAACCTTGGGTTAATTTGAAATACAGGCTGCTTCCCCTCCTGTGGCTGTCCAGAATATGGAAGTGGCCGAACTGCAGCGAAAGCTGGATATTGCGGAGGATGACGTTGCATTGATCAACATGCGTCTTGATGACTCACAAGGTATGTATTTCGAGCATTTTTACACCAGTGTGCTTGACGTGGGAAAGAGCTTTATATGAAATGTGCATGAAATGCAGATGGTGCTGCCGTCGTGGAGGCTCTTCGGGCGGAGCTAATCTGGGTCAAGGAGCGGGCCCGGTTTAGTGATGCTGCTGTTGAAGGAGCATCGGTTGAACTGAAGGCCGAACAAGCTGCGCGATGCCAGGGCGAGGAGAAGGTATCCACGATGACACTCGCTTTGGAGAATGCTACTGGCGGCTGCGAGTTTCTTGAGAAGGAGAATAAAGCCTTAATGGCTGAACTGGACAAGGCCCGACAGGAGGCAAGAGAAGCGCGATCAGAGTCCAGAGCACTCCGTGAGGAGGTTCGGCAGGCGAAAGAGATAGTGGCTGGAAAGCCCTTTCTGCTGCAGACTAAGTTCGGCGACCCAGACTATGCTCAGCTGAACCAAGTGTGAAGTTCTCCGGATGAGTATTTGGACTTGCCGAAGAGTTCTTCCGATGCAGCGCGATATTACCAAGCGCGAGCTGGATATGCAACGGAGAAGCTTTTTTGGTCACAGTTCGGTGCGTCAAAGCGCTCGTTGCTGCTCAATGAACAGATGTCCCAATGGGCCGAACTTCATAGGGTATCTGGCACTGCCATGAAGGATGTTATAATCCGGCTGTGGCCAACTGAGCCTGCGCTGAGTAGCTATTTCAGTTTGGTGCAGAAGCTTGTCGATGTGGTGCCGCGAATCGATGCTGCAAAGCGATCGGCGTGCATTGAAGGTGCACAGATGGCCCTTGCCCGAGTCAAGACATTCTGGGGAAAGATGAAGGCTATCAACGTCGCAACGAAGGGTCCGCCTGAAGGCAAGGACCGTCCGGAACCGGAGCGTTATTTTGAAGACATCCTGGAGGCCGCCCGCTTGATAGAGGGTCAATGCCCGAAAAACATAATGTTTGAGTGAGGTGTATGATGATTGTAAAAGACAATTTTATAGTTAATCTATTTATGTTTTGCTCGAAAAGCTTGAATTGCTCCTGTGCAGTCGTTTTAATATAATCTGAAAGTTTTCCAGTCATCGGCTTCAGCCCCATCGTAGGAAGTACGGGGGTGTTCGGAAAAGTATTTAATCACTCTTTATCCAACGTCTTGGTCCATGAAGGAGGTGATAATGCGGCGAACCAGGCAATCAGACTATAAGGCGTTAACACTTTCACTTAACCATAGGATTTTTATGGTGGGGCTACGACATAGCCCCTGGTGTGTATGCGGCGTGTGGTGCCTTGCATATATGATCTGAAAAAGATCCCTCGTGTTACACGGAGAATCGCTAAAGATTCCTATAAGTCGTCAAGTGGTTGACCAGATCTTGCCGCATCATGACAGTCAGTTTTCGGCTTTCTCTACTGAGGTGCTCATCCGGTTTAGGCCAGGGCATAATCGCAATAGTTCTCCCTTTACTACCCTAGCCGATAGAGCGGAACATAGGGTAGCAAACACAGGAGCCGGGCAACCTAACTATTGACCCAAGACAATGATTCGGAGCTGATGCATATAAGGCCAAACTTGCAATGCCGAAGTACGCTATAGAGCTGTTCGGACTTTTACTGGTAGCTCATTCATTCCCATGCCGAGCCCCTGGCAGGGTATACCGAGGTGCATCTGTAGAGTAGCCGTTAAGGCCGTACTTGTTGAAAGAGTATGAAAGGTCGGTTCGGATGAGACTTACTGAGAATGGAGCGATGTTCCAATGATAAATTTATGTATATATATATAATAAAAAGAGAGAAACCACGGACCCGGCTATTTGACATGCTCGGGGTCAGGATCAGAGGAAAGAGGGCATAGTACAGGCTCGGAATAAAGAGTGTGGTCCAAAAAAAGTTATTTTGGACCTCCTGTCGCATGTCTGCGTCGCCCGTCCTCGGGGAGGGGAATCCTTAATGGAAGTATCCCCTTAGGTGAGCATACGGATCCGAACTCCGATAGAGTCCGTTGTAGATGCTGTCTAGCTGGTCACCTATTCTTTAGGGATGATACAGAAAAATAAGGTAAACAGATAAAAAAACGTTACGGGAATGCTTGTAGGGTTGTCCGTATTGTGCTTCCGCTGATGCCCATGGTATGTTGAGTGTGTAGTGATGTGCGCGTGGTGCAAATTTTGCCAGTACAGTACGTGGGTGGTGGAAGACGAACTGCTATTCGCGTTCCTGAAGTGGTCAAACATCGGAGGGAAACTGTTTCTCGCCCCTGGCATTCTGCTGGCGAGCCGATCCGTTGTCTTTATTGCCTGGTGGCCTCCTCCCCTTGTTATCAGCGTTAAGCTTGCCTACCTGCTTGAAGACCCAACAATTTCAGTTAGTATGATTAGTTGCCTATCAGGGTGACCATGAATCTGACAAGGTCGGTCCAATATCCTGTCAAGGGTGGATGGTCCATCCTGGTTTGCCTTTAGTGGCTTCTTCTGTTGACCGGGCTTCGGATTGTGAAATCCGGTGTGCACCGTTGTGTCGCGTATATTACTACGACTGTTGTGTTTGGTTCGTCATGGCTTGCCGTTGCCATCTCGGATTTCGGAAGTGCCCAGGCCGCTGGCGTCGTTGCTTTTACGAGCAAGCCAGTTGTCTTCTCCCGCGCAGAAGTGGGTCATTAGAGCGGTAAAGGCTTCCATGGATTTGGGTCCTTCCTGGCTGAGGTGACGCACTAGCCATTCATCCCGGACGCTATGTCTAAAGGCCGCAAGGGCTTCTGCGTCCGGACAGTCGACAATTTGGTTCTTTTTGACTAAGAACCTAGTCCAGAGCTCCCTGGCCGACTCGCCGGGCTCCTGCACATTGTGACTTAAGTCATCAGTGTATAATGGCCGGACATATGTTCCTTGGAAGTTGTCTCGAAAGGCGTCTTCCAAATCTTCCCAGTTGCCAATAGAATTTTCTGGCAAACCATTTAGCCAGTATCGAGCTGGCCCTTTAAGCTTGAGAGGTAAGTATTTAATGGCGTGGAGGTCGTCTCCACGGGCCATGTGAATATGGAGGAGGTAATCCTCGATCCATACCACGGGATCTGTTGTTCCATCGTATGATTCGATGTTAATGGGTTTAAAACCGTCTGGAAATTCGTGCTCCATTACTTCGTTAATGAAGCAGAGAGGGCGTGAGGCTCCTCTATGTTGGGCCACACTATGAAGCACCTCCGACGGGCTCCGTTTATGGTGCTCGGACTGGGCATGGTTGGCTTTATAGCGTCTGAATAGGCGACCATCATCGTCGGTCGGGGTATATCTTCGTGATCTATACATTGATATTGTGCGTCCTGCTCTACCCTCCATGTCTTGGTTGATATTGTGGGTATTCCCCTGAGCTGTTTTGTTTTGACGGCCGGATGGGTTGGTATGGTGCTCTGCTTGGGTTGTTGCTTTGTCTGGACTGAATTGTGGTCGGCCCGTCGCATTGTTCGATGGTGGTATGGGTTCCATCGCTCTGCCATCGTGTTGAGGCAGACACCTATTCTTGGGGTGGCTTTTGACTGGGCTGCTAAGGCCGTATTCTTCGGCGGCCAAGACCTCGGTCCATCTATCAATGATCGAATCTTGGCTTGCTTGAAGCTGCAGCTGCTTCTTTCTTAGGCTCCTTACAGTGGCTATAAGCCGGCGTTTAAAGCGCTCCTGCTCGAGAGGTTCCTTGGGCATGATAAAATCCTCGTTGCTGAGGATCTCCTCTTCCTTGGAGAGTGGGAGATAGTTGTTGTCCTCCGAGTCCCCATATGTGGTCTGTTCATCAGAGCTATCTTGCCCGCCTTCCTGTTCCTCCTGCTCGGATTCTATCTCAACAGGGTCTTTGTTGTCCGCAGTATTGTCTTCTTTGGTGCTAGTAGTGTTTTCTCTTGGGCGATGTGACCTAGGGCGCCGGTGTCCGGGCTATGTGCCAGGCGGTTTATTCTCAACCGGATCCTCTTTTTCATCGTCGAGAGCGGCGTAAGGTGTGTCTATCATACACACGTCATACCAGGAAGTGGTCATCATGTGTCGAGCGGGTAGTAAGCTCTGGCCTTGCCCCTCATCGTCGTCCACACCGTCAATGTTTTTGGGGCAGGGGTCGGGCGTGTTGGTTAGGTTTTCAATGATGGCTACGAAGTGGGTGGCGGGTGGGAAACAAAATTCTCCATCGTCCGCTGAAAGTTCGAACCAAACATAGTTTGGCGATGGGTCGTTTGCCAGGGATAGGTTTTTTAGCGAGTTTAGTATGTCACCCATGGGCGAGTGTTGGAAGACATCTGCGGCGCTGAACTTGAAGATCGATAACCGATCGAGTTTGGTATATGCGGGCTCGTAGTCCGAGGTTCCGTTGATGCGGATATTGTATGAAGTGGAATCTGTGTGCGGCTCCAGCGCCGCGGAATCGGTAGCCCCCGTGATGGGGTCGAGCTTCCCATCTTCGGGCGACTTGACCTGCTCCGGATTTAAGGCCAGAGCTGCTACAGGAGCTATCTCCTGGATGCGGCCCGATGACAGGTTTAAGCCATGTTCATCGAGGCAATGGGAGCGGTTGCCGCGGTCTCGAATCCCTCGAAGATCAAATCTCCTCGGATGTCCGCGACGTAATTCAAGCTTCCGAATCTGACCTGATGGCCAGGGGCGTAGGTGTCGATCTGCTCCAGATGGCCAAACGAGTTGGCCCGTAGTACGAAGCCTCCGAATACGAAGATCTGTCCTGGGAGGAAGGTTTCTCCCTGGACAACGTCATTACTGATGATCGAAGGGGCCATCGAGCCTTCTACCAATGGCACAATGGAACTCTCAACGAAATCACCAATGTCGGTGTCAAAACCGGCGGATCTCGGGTAGGGGGTCCCGAACTGTGCGTCTAGGATCGATGGTAACAGGAGACGGGGGACACGATGTTTACCCAGGTTTGGGCCCTCTCTATGGAGGTAATACCCTACTTCCTGCTTGATTGATCCTGATGAATATGTGTATTACAAGAGTTGATCTACCACGAGATCGTAATAGCTAAACCCTAGAAGCCTAGCCTATGTGGGTATGGTAATGAGTATATGTGTTGTCCTTTCCGGACTATCCCCTTCGGTTTATATAGACACCGAGGGGATCTAGGGTTTACATGGAGTTGGTTACATAAGAAGGAATCTTCAGTCACCAAGCTTGCCTTCCACGCCAAGTAGAGTCCAATCCGGACACGAGTATGGTCTTTGATCTTCACAACCCATCAGTCTGGCCCATGGATAACAGGCCGGATGCCCAAGGACCCCTTTGTCTAGGACTCCCTCAGCCGGCAAGGAGTCCGGTGACCATACTGACGGCACTCCTGCCGCAGGAGCGCTGGCGCTATGTTGGTCCCGGAGCCCTTAGTTGCCGGGGAGGCGGTTGTCGAGGACCAACCATCAACATCCGAAGCCCCCCCTCAAGCAGATACCTAAAGGTTGGCGACAACCTGTTCGTTAGCATCCTGAGGACGACAAGCACCGGAGCGCCAACCGAGGGGGAGGGGGGCTTTTGATGAAGAAGTCATTGTTGTTGCCGGGTTCAAGGTTGTCGACGAGCTGTGCGCCAGCAGCAGTGGTTCCAAAGAAGATCAACTCCTCCAGGCCATGAGTGACAATTTCCAGAAGCTCCAGGCGCTTCACCACACTCGAAAGGAGAAGTTAGACTCCAGGGCAGTAGTTGTCGACACAGCAGAGGTAGACCTCTAGAAGCGTGTCGAGCAGATGCAGGTCTAGTTTGAGGCCTGGCAAGAGTTGAGGACTGGCCGGGAGCAGCTGAGCCAACATTGGGACAAGCTCCTTTTGAAGCAGTCTGATGTTGAGAAGGCACAGGAGGAGGCCACTCAATAGGCCGCCAAGGAAGATGCTCAACCAAGGGAACGCCGTGTCTTGCTCGCAAGGAGGCACTTGTCGCCAAGCTCCGCGGCAAGGATGAAGAAATTGAAAAGCTCGTCACGCAGCAGACCCAAGAGTTGGAGTAGGAGCACAAGAAGACGCTTGACACTCTGGTCTTGGACCATGCTAGCAAGTTGAAGGATGCCGTCAACGTCGCCAAAGTTGTAGAGGCCATTAAGAATGAGCTGGCCGGCAAGGTGGAGAAACTGGAGGCGGATCTGGAGAAGCATGACAAGGAGATCCGGACGCTCAAAAGCGATTGAGAGAAAACTCTCTATACCTTGGCGGAGATGCAGACCACCATATCCGACAAGACCAAGCAGCTCTCCGCAGCCAATGACTCCATTGCCGATCTAAAGCTAAAGCTGAGCACACTGGAGGAGTCCCTTGAGATCAGTAGGGCTCGCGAGAAGATCCTGACCAAGAACCTCCAGGAAGAGAAGGAGCTGCTTAAGAGCACCGCTGCCACTTATAATGACTATGAGAAGGGTGTGAAAATCTGGAATGAGCGCCTCATCGATGTCGCGGAGAGGCTCACAACACAACTGTCCACCATGGGCCTGTCGAATTTCAGGTATTCTTCCGAGGAGAGGGTGACTTCGAGCGCCAGACTGACCATGTTCTTCGAGGCCCTCCTCGACGCCCTTAAGCTTCTCCACTCTAGCCGAGCAACCCAACTGGCCAGCGAATCCCGCAAACTTTGCCGGGCCGTCCTTCTCAAGGTTCTCATCAAAGTGGTGTACAGGAACCCCGACCTCGGCCTCACCGACGTGCTCGACTGCTTGCCGAAGGATGCAAACCGCAAGGCACTTGAAGAGCTCGTCGCGCCTATCGTCGACAAGGCCGACCAAGTCAAGAGGGGGGAAGGCCAGCGCAAGCCGCTTCGCTTCTCTTTGCGGCCATGAACTCGTGCCCAAGACAATTTATCTTAAGTTAGAATTGCGGCAACTATTGACGTAATATAACTTGTTGTGCTTTGGATGAATGCATGCTATCCTTCTTGTTTGATCTCTCTCTGTATGGCATATTCCCTACGCTTTATTGGAAAAAACTTGCCGGTGCATGCACCCTTGCCGCGAGCGCTTTCAGGAACATATCCTTAGCAACCTGCTGGGGGTGTCGTTGCTGGTAATATATCTTGCCATTCTTAGCGCAGCCACTTGGTCTGTTGAGCAGACTCGAAACAGAGCAAGGGCGCAACCAATCATGACAAGGTTCCTTCGCGTGCAGGTTTTCCATACAAGAACCAAAATCGTTCAAGGAGAATAACCTCATATTTAAAAGAAATTTACTCAAGGTTTCACGAATTAGCTTTTCGCTGCTGCACTCTATCCCGTTGGTGTCCATACTCCATACCATCATCCCCCCGGCAAAATCGTATGCGAGGGAGCCTTCTATCCTTTGAGAAAAATAAAGAAGAGAAAATATGAACATGGAACCTTGGCGGTTCATCAGTACTTGCCAGAAACAAACGTAGTACAATATCCCGAATAGGCATGCATATAAATAAACATGAAATCGACAAGAACTGTACATATTTAAACTTATTGAAATGTGCACAGGGTCTGCGCCTGGCTCTGTACATAGGGCTATATGCCTTGCCGGCAAGGTTAGTACAAAATGGGGTTGTCGGGGGACCCGGCAAGCGCGCCTCATGGGTAAAACTTGCGAAGATGCTCGATATTCCAGGAGTTGCTCACTAGAATGCCAACTTCGGTCTCCAGGCGGACTGCGCCGGGCCTGGTGACTTGTATTACCAGATAAGGGCCTTCCCACTTTGGCGTCAACTTGTTGGAATTCTTGGCCGATGAAACGCGCCGAAGAACAAGGTCGCCTTCCTCAAGGCTTCGGGCATGAACCTTGCGGCTATGGTAGCGGTGCAAGGCTTGCTGGTAGCACGCAGCTCGGACAGTAGCCTGAAGACGATCTTCCTCAAGGAGCGTAGAATCATCTTGCTGCAACTGCTCTTGCTTAAGCTCATCATAAGCGAGCACTCAAGGTGACCAGTGTATGAGTTCTGTGGGGAGAACTACCTTTGCCCCATACACCAGGGAGAAGGGCGTCTGGCCAGTGGCTCGATTTGGTGTCGTCCTGATTGACCAAAGAACTGTCAGCAACTCATCAATCTAGCGTCTTCTGCACTTGTGCAGCCTGTTGAAAGTCCTCGTCTTGAGACCCTGCAACACCTCAACATTTGCCCTTTCTGCCTAGCCATTGCTTCTCGGATGAGCAACAGAAGCAAAACAGATTTTGCTGCCAAGGTCTTGGACATACTGCAAGAAGGTGCGGCTTGTGAACTATGTGCCGTTGTCGGTGATGACTCTGTTTGGCACATCAAAATGGCAAATTAGTCCTTTGAAGAACTTGATGGTTGACTGTGCTATCACCTTTCTCACCGCTTCCACTTCTGGCCACTTTGTGAACTTGTCGATCGCGACGTACAAGTACTCAAAGCCCCCGAGAGCACGGGGAAAAAGGCCCAATATGTCGAGCCCCCAGACCGAAAATGGCCAGGAGAGAGGGATTGTCTGAAGAGCTTGAGCTGGCTGATGCAGTTTCTTCGAATGGAACTGACACGCTTCACACTTGTTTACTAGTGTAGTTGCATCCTAGAGGGCAGTGGGCCAAAATAAACCCCACCGGAAAGCCTTGCCGGCAAGAGTCCTTGATCCTATGTGAGAGCCACATATGCCTCCATGTATCTCTGCCAATAGCTCTAGTCCGTCCTCCCGAGGAATGCACTTTAGTTTCACGCCGTTCGGTCTTTTTCTGTACAGGACATCGTCCACAAACTGGTACATATTAGACCGACGAGCTACTTTCTCTGCTTCTTCCTATTCCTCGGGGAGTTTCCCTGTTTGGAGGAACCGAACAATGTGCTATGCCCATGCTGGAGCCTGAGGCTCGATGGCAAGGACTGAAGGCGTGTCTTCTGCCACAAGAGCAGTTGTCTCTACAGCAAGGGCTCGAGGCCCTACAGGAGCCTGTCGCCCCCCGGGAAGCTTGGCGTCGTCCCCGACAACTTCCTTGCCGGTGGCCCTTGGGACCTCAGCGGGAAAGTACTTGCCGGAGCTCAACTTCTTTTGCTTATCTTGTCTTGCCGATGGTTCAACGGATGGCTGAGTCAGTTGGAGCACAAAAGTCCTTGGTTCCATAGGTAACTTGAGGGCAACACATTTTGACAGGTCATCAGCAATGCTATTCTCTACTCGAGGAACATGCTCTGCTTGTAGACCGTCAAAACGCTCCTCCAATTTCCTCACTTCATCTATGTAAGCTTCCATCAATGGGATCTGATAATCTTTGTTAGCTTGCTTGACGACAAGCTGTGAATCACCTCTGACGATGAGCTTCTTAATTCCAAGGTTTGCCGCGATCCTGAGACCGGCAAGCAGTCCCTCATACTCTGTAGTGTTGTTTGTTGATCTCTCCCAGGGAAAGTGCATCCGTACTACGTATTTGAGGTGTTCTCCGGTGGGCGCGACAGGCAACACACCAACACCGACGCCTTGCAACGAGAAAGCCCCATCGAAGTACATAACCCAGTCACGGCTCGTTTCCTTGCCGAGGAGAGTGGTCTCTTGAATCTCCTCGTTAGGCATTGAGCTCTATTCCGCAATGAACTCTGCCAAGGCCCTACTCTGAATTGTTGAAGTGCTTTCAAACCTGAGACCAAAGCTTGACAGTTCCAACCCCTACTCCACAATCCTTCTAGTCGCATCTGTGTTGTGTAAAATCCGTTGCAACGGGAAGCGAGTGATGACGGTGATCTCATGTTCCTGGAAATAGTGGTGCAACTTCCTCGAGCCCATAAGGAGGCCGAAGAGAAACTTCTGCACACCAGAGTATCTTGATCTAGCCCCCTGCAAAAGGGAGATGACAAAATAAACTGGGTGCTGCACCATCTTCTTCTTCTGTGTCACTTCATTTGCTTGCACAGATCCTGCCTTGCCGGCACCAGACTCTGTCGGGGGTCTTGCCTTGTCGGCACCAGACCCTGCCGGGGGTTCTGGCTTGCTAGCACCAGACTCTGCCGGGGCGAGCCCCGGCTCGTCATCCGATGGTCTTGCCAGTGTCGCTGCTTCTTCATCAAATTCTCTCTACGCCACTAGCACAACGCTGACCACTTGATTCGTTGCCACTAGATATAGCAGCAACGACTATTGCGGTTTAGGCACAACTAGTGTTGGCGTAGAGGAGAAGTACCTCTTCAAATCTTGCAGCGTGGCCTCCGCTTTCGGAGTCCATTTCATTGGACCTGCCTTTTTCAAGATCTTGAAAAAGGGTAGGGCGCGCTCAGCAGATTTGGAGATGAACCTGCTCAAAGTAGCAACACAGCCAGCAAGTCGACGCACATGTTTGACTCATCTTGGTGCTTCAATCTGCTCAGTCGTCTTGATTTTGTCGAGGTTCGCCTCGATCCCACACCAAGACACAAAGAATTCGAGAAGCTTGCCAGACGGGATGCCAAACACACACTTCTCAGGATTGAGCTTGAGATTGATCTTGCGCAAATTTGCAAATGTTTCTTTTGAATCTTGTATGAGCGTCACTTTGTCTTTGGTTTGGACCACGATATCATCCATATAAGCTTCCATATTTCTACGTAGGTAGGGCTCAAAACCGATCTGAACCGCTCTTGCAAACGTTGAACCAACGCTTTTCAACCCAAAATGCATTCGTATAAAACAATACGTACCACATGGGGTGATAAATGGGACCTTCTCTTCATCTTCCTTCGTCATGAAGATTTGACGGTACCCCGAGTAGGCGTCAAGAAATGACAGCAAGTTGCACCCGGCAGTGGAGTCCATGGTCTGGTTGATGCGTGGCAAGGGGAAAGGATCATTTGGACAAGCTTTATTGATATTTGTATAGTCAATGCACAACCTCCACTTTCCATTCGCCTTGCACACCACAACCGGATTGGCCAACCACGTAGAGTGGAGCACTCCTCTGACCAAGCCCGCCGCTTCCAACTTCATAATCTCTTCAGTGATAAATTCTTATCGCTTCAAAGCTTGCTTCCTGACCTTCTGCTTGACGGGACGCGCAGGAGGACATATGGCAAGATGGTGCTCAATCACCTCCCTGGGAACGCCGGGGATGTCAGATGCTTGCCATGCAAACACATCAACATTCGCCCACAGGAAGGTAATGAGCGTGCTTTCCTATTTGCTGTCGAAGGTGGAGCTTATAGTGAAAGCTCCGCCCGTGCCATCCTCCTTGACAGGCACCTTGTTAGTCTCTAGTGGGGCTACCTTGGATTTCTTGATCTTGCCGGTGGAGCTCTCTAGCACCTCCTCGATGGGAACACAGTGATACGTCCATTTTGCATCATGCTTTTATATCGATATTTATTGCATTATGGGCTATTATTACACATTATGTCACAATACTTATGCTTATTCTTTCTTATTTTACAAGGTTTACATGAAGAGGGAGAATGCCGGCAGTTGGAATTCTGGGCTGGAAAAGGAGCAAATATTAGAGACCTATTCTGCACAGCTCCAAAAGTCCTGAAACTTCACGGAAGTCATTTTTGGAATTAATAAAAAATACTGAGCGAAGAAGGTACCAGAGGGGGCCCACACCCTGGCCACCGGGGTGGGGGCGCGCCCTACCCCCTGAGCGCACCCTCCTGCCTCGTGGGCCCCCTGGCAGGCCTCCGGTGCCCATCTTCTGCTATATGAAGTCTTTTACCCTGGAAAAAAAATCATAAGTAAGCTTACGGGACGAAAATCCGCCGCCACGAGGCGGAACCTTGGCGGAGCCAATCTAGGGCTCCGGCGAAGCCGTTCTGCCGGGGAAACTTCCCTCCGGGAGGGGGAAATCATCACCATCGTCATCTCCAACGATCCTCTCATCGGGAGGGGGTCAATCTCCATCAACATCTTCACCATCACCATCTCATCTGAAATCCTAGTTCATCTCTTGTATCCAATCTTTGAATCCAAACCTCAGATTGGTACCTGTGGGTTGCTAGTAGTGTTGATTACTCCTTGTAGTTGATGCTAGTTGGTTTACTTGGTGGAAGATCATATGTTCAGATCCATTATGCATATTAATACCCCTATGATTATGAACATGAATATTCTTCGTGAGTAGTTACGTTTGTTCCTGAGGACATGGGAGAAGTCTTGCTATAAGTAGTCATGTGAATTTGGTATTCGTTCGATATTTCGATGAGATGTATGTTGTCATCCCTCTTGTGGTGTCATGTGAACGTCGACTACATGAAACTTCACCATTGTTTGGGCCTAGAGGGAGGCATTGGGAAGTAATAAGTAGATGATGGGTTGCTAGAGTGACAGAAGCTTAAACCCTAGTTTATGCGTTGCTTCGTAAGGGGCTGATTTGGATCCATATGTTTCATGCTATGGTTAGGTTTACCTTAATACTTCTATTGTAGTTGCGGATGCTTGCAATGGGGGTTAATCGTAAGTGGGATGCTTGTCCAAGTAAGGAGAGTACCCAAGCACCGGTCCACCCACATATCAAATTATCAAAGTACCGAACGCGAATCATATGAACATGATGAAAACTAGCTTGACGATAATTCCCATGTGTCCTCTGGAGCGCTTTCCTCCATAGAAGAGTTTGTCCAGGCTTGTCCGTTGCTACAAAAAGGATTGGGCCATCTTGCTGCACCTTATTTACTTTTATTACTTGCTACTCGTTACAAATTACCTTATCACAAAACTATCTGTTACCGATAATTTCAGTGCTTGCAGAGAATACCTTACTGAAAACTGCTTATCATTTCCTTCTGCTCCTTGTTGGGTTCGACACTCTTACTTATCGAAAAGGCTACGATAGATTGCCTAAACTTGTGGGTCATCAAGACTATTTTCTGGCGCCGTTGCCGGGGAGTGAAGCGCCTTTGGTAGGTGGAATTTGGTAAGGAAAAAATTATATAGTGTGCTGAAATTTACTATCACTTGTTACTATGGAACATAATCCTTTGACGGGCTTGTTCGGGGTATCTTCACCCCGACCAGTAGAGCAAAGAGTTGCTCCTCAACCTACTGAACCTACTGAAAATGTTTACTTTGAAATTCCTTCGGGTATGATAGAGAAACTGCTAGCTAATCCTTTCACAGGTGATGGAACATTACATCCCGATTTGCACCTAATCTACGTGGATGAAGTTTGTGGATTATTTAAGCTTGCAGGTATGCCCGATGATGTTATCAAGAA
Source organism: Triticum dicoccoides (assembly GCF_002162155.2). Lineage (NCBI taxonomy): Eukaryota > Viridiplantae > Streptophyta > Magnoliopsida > Poales > Poaceae > Triticum > Triticum dicoccoides. The sequence continues at coordinate 224,774,463 of NC_041382.1, forward strand.
GAAGGTCTTCCCTTTATCTTTGAAGGGAGATGCGTTGACATGGTTGAGGCTATGTGATGATATTGGATCATGGAACTACCAATGATTGAAATTGGAATTTCATCAGAAGTTTTATCCTATGCATCTGGTTCATC
>NC_041382.1:224775083-224786236 GCF_002162155.2 Triticum dicoccoides
CTTAAGTCAATGTTATATTCATGCCCCAATCATGAGCTCTCAAAAGAAATGATCATTCAAAATTTTTATGCTCGGCTTTCTCTCAGTAATCGCTCCATGCTCGATACTTGTACTGGATCTTTTATGATGAAAACTATTGAATTCAAATGGGATTTATTGGAAAGAATTAAACGCAACTCTGAATATTGGGAACTCGAGAAAGTAAGGAGTCAGGTATATCACCTAAGTTTGATTGTGTTAAATCTTTTATGGATACCAACACTTTCCGTGAATTTAGCACTAAATATGGACATGACTCTGAGATAGTAGCTTCTTTCTGTGAATCCTTTGCTACTCATGTTGATCTCCATAAGGAGAAGTGGTTTAAATATAATCCTCCCATTGAAGTAAAAGTAGTTGCACCTATTAAAGTCGAAGAAAAGACTATCACTTATAATGATCATGTTGTTCCTGCTGCTTATATTGAGAAACCACCTTTCCTTGTTAGAATAAAGGATCATGCTAAAGCTTCAACTATGGTTAAAAAAAGTAATATTAAGACACCTAAACCCCCTAAGAAAATTAAAGTTGAACCTAGTATTTCCATGGTTAAAGATCTCTTGGCCGATAATATTGATGGGCATGTTATTTACTTCTGCAATGAAGCTGCTAGAATTGCTGGACCTGATGCTAAAAATAAACATAGACTTGTTGTAGGCATGCCTGTTATTTCTGTTAAAATAGGAGATCATTGCTATCATGGCTTATGTGATATGGGTGCTAGTGCAAGTGCAATACCTCATTCCTTATACCAAGAAATTATGCATGATATTGCACCTGCTGAGATAGAAGCGATTGATGTTACAATTAAGCTTGCCAATAGAGATACTATTTCACCAGTTGGGATTGTTAGAGATGTTAAGTCTTGTGTGGGAAAGTTAAATACCCTGCTGATTTTCTTGTTCTTGGTTCCCCACAAGATGACTTATGTCCCATTATATTTGGTAGTCCCTTCTTGAATACTGTTAATGCTAAGATAGACTGCAATAAAGATATTGTTTATGTTGGTTTGGGGGATATGTCTCATGAGTTCAATTTTGCTAAATTTCGTAGACAAACCCATGATAAAGAATTTCCTAGTAAAGATGAAATTATTGGTCTTGCTTCTATTGTCGTGCCTCCTACTGATCCTTTAGAACAATATTTGCTAGACCATGAAGACGATATGTTTATGAATGAAAGAAGGGAAATAGATGAAGTATTCTTTAAACAGGGACCTATTCTGAAACACAACTTGCCTGTTGAAATTCTAGGGGATCCTCCTCCACCCAAGGGTGATCCCGTGTTTGAGCTTAAACCATTGCCTGATACTCGTAAATATGCTTATCTTGATGAAAAGAAGATATATCCTGTTATTATTAGTGCTAACCTTTCAGAGCATGAAGAAGAGAAATTATTGAAAACTCTGAAGAAGCACCGTGCTGCTATTGGATATACTCTTGATGATCTTAAGGGCATTAGTCCCACTCTATGTCAACACAAAATAAATTTGGAGAAAGAGGCCAAACCAGTTATTGATCACCAACGACAACTAAATCCTAAGATGAAGGAAGTGGTAAGAAAAGAAATATTAAAGCTCCTTGAAGTAGGTATTTATCCCATTGCTGATAGTCAGTGGGTAAGCCCTGTCCATTGTGTCCCTAAGAAGGGAGGTATTACAATCGTTCCTAATGATAAAGATGAATTGATTCCACAAAGAATTATTACATGTTATAGGATGGTGATTGATTTCCGCATATTAAATAAAGCTACCAAAAAAGATCATTACCCTTTGCCTTTCATTGATCAAATGCTAGAAAAATTATCCAAACATACACATTTTTGCTTTCTAGATGGTTACTCTGGTTTCTCCCAAATACATGTCTCAGCTGATGATCAAGAAAAGACTACTTTTACTTGCCCTTTCGGTACCTTTGCTTATAGACGTATGCCTTTTGGTTTATGTAATGCACCTGCTACCTTTCATAGATGCATGATGGCTATATTCTTTGACTTTTGTGAAAAGATTTGTGAAGTTTTCATGGATGATTTCTTTGTTTATGGATCCTCTTTTGATGATTGCTTGAGCAACCTTGATCGAGTTTTGCAGAGATGTGAACAAACTAACCTTGTCTTGAATTGGGAGAAGTGCCACTTTATGGTTAATGAAGGTATTGTCTTGGGGCATAAAACTTCTGAAACAGGTATTTAAGTTGACAAAGCTAAAGTTGATGCTATTGAAAAGATGTCGTGTCCCAAGGACATCAAAGGTATAAGAAGTTTCCGTGGTCATGCCAGTTTATATAGGAGGTTCATTTAGAACTTCTCTTCCCGGCCTCTGACTAATCTATTACAAAAAGATATTCTGTCACACCCTAGCTAGTCATGCATCAGAGTGTGTGCATCATATTTAAAATTCCATTTAAATTGAAATGGGGATTTGTGAAACCCTCAGAATCATTTCTGAAAATGGTCCAAATAAAAATTTCTCCAAAAGGGTCCAAGAAAATGCTCATGTTGCTCTCTGAAAATATTGGACAGAGATAAAAATCAAACCAATATTTTTAAGAGCTCATAGGTATTTATTTTGGGCATTTGGAATTAATGCATAAATATTTGCTTTGGAAATATATTAGTTATATATATTAATATATGTCCAAATATTATGCCAAATATAAAGGAGCTCTGGAATAATATATCTAGCTCCTGCAAAAATTGGCATAAGTTAAATAAATGATTTAATATATTATTTAAATCAAAACAAATGTCAGAAATTAGAAAACAGAAAAATAAATAACAGGAGGAGCTTACCTGGGCTCCTCCACTGTGCGGCCCAGCCAGCTGGCCGGCCCAGCCCGCCTCCCTCCTCTGTCGTCTTCGTCCTCGACAGAGGGAGGGGAGTGTGGCCGGCGCGCGCGCGCGCCACCGCGCCACGCCACCTGCTCGGCTGCCTGCCTGCCCTCCCCTCCTCGCTCGATGCCCTGGACGACGCCACGCCTCCCCCCTGCTCTCTCTCACTCTCCCTCAGTTCCTCCCTCCTCTCCCTCGCTCTCTCTCTCACACGGCCGAACACCACCCTCGCCGCCGTTCGCCATAGCAGCCGTCACCGGCCACCCCTCGCTCCCCCGACTAGCCCAGAGGCTCCGCCTCGACCCCCTCTTCCTCCCCACCGATCCACGGGTCTCCGGAAGCCCTGCATCGCCGCCTACGTCGCCGTTCCCCTCCTCGGCCACCGGAGGTCATCGCCGTCGATTCGCTGCACTCCGGCCGTCCCCGAGCCCGCTAACCATCCCTGCAGCTCCGCGGTGAGCCACTGATTCGATTCCCCCTTGCCCCGTCGTCCCTAGCCTCCTGTAGCTGCCGCCCCCTTTGAGCTCCGAAGGTCGCCGCCGCCGTGCCTCGTCGCCGCCGTGGCTGGAGCCGTTGTAGCTCGAAGCCGAGCACACCATCGTGCTCCACACCTCACTAGGAGCATGTAGCACGCACCAACGCCTCCCCTAACGCCCTGCAACGCTGATTCCGACCGCACCCGAACTCCGGCCGCCGCTCACGAGCTCGCCGTCGACGGTACAGGCCACCTCAGGCACGGCCACCACCACCGTTCGACGCGCGGGAGCAAGGGCTCTCCAACGAGCCCAAGCACGGCCTCGCCCGTGCCCTGTAGCGCGATCCCGCATCGCGCCGCCGTCTCGGGCCTCGCCGGCGTCATGTCGCCGGTGGGTTTGACCCACCTTGACCACGGCAGGACCCCCCCTGTGTCCCTGACAGGTGGGCCCAGCCCTGTAGCTAATTAGGATTAGCACTAACCGAATCAGTTAAACTAACTACCCCCCCCCTGACACTGACAGTGGGCCCCAGCGCCACTAATTCCTAATTAGAATTAAATTAACCCTGTTAAACCCCCTCTGTCACTGACGTGTGGCCCCCACATGTCAGGTTTGACCTCAGCCAGCCGCAGTTGACCAATGACGTCATGCTGACGTCATGCTGGCGCAATAATTATATTTCTGGATTTAAATTTAATCAGGAAATTCCAGAATATTATTTAAACTTCAAAAATTCATAACTTTTATTCTGTAACTCCAAATTGGACAAATTATATATGAAAAATGATCAGAAAAATCCAATCTATCCATCTGTACTATTTTCATGCATGATCAAAGAAGTTAAATTGATGTTTTAAGCAGAACAAGGAAAAGCACTTTAAAAGGCCATGTTTGAGTTTGAAATTTGAATCTTTGATTCAAATTTGTTCAAACCCTTCTGGTTTTAGTTGCATTAGCCCAACACACTAATGTTGCCATGTTTCATGCATGCATCATATTGTTGCACATTGTTTGGTGATGGTTGTGTATCGGTGTTTTTTGCGACAGGTTCTGCCTCCGAGGAGTACCGTGATTACCCTAACGAAGAACCGTATCATGTATCGAACCATCAGGCAAGCAACCAACCATTTGATCATATCGATACAATCCCATGTTCTCGCTCCTGCTCTCTTTTACTGCATTAAGACAACGCGTTTCAAACTGCTGTGTGCTACGGTAGTTGAACCCTTTTCCTCTGCATGACCTGTCATTGCCACAGTAACTAGATGAAACCCACTAGCATGTGTAGGAGTTGATTGAGCCATATGTATGTGTTGTTCCTACTTTGCTATGCCTGCTATGCTTAGAGTCGTGTCAGGTCTGGTTCATCTGGGTGATGGGCTAGAGTGAAATGATTATGTCGGTAATGAGAGTGGTGTGGTGAACACGATTTGGTAAAGGTATCGATGAGAGGCCATGTAGGAGTACATGGTGGGTTGTTTCATTGAAGCCGACCTTAAGCACTGAGATCTGTATGTGTGATTTAAGATACAGCTACTACCATGCATTGGGCCCTGAAATATGACCCCGCTCGACTTCTTATTCACCCTAGCTCTCTGTCCAGGAGTTGCAAGTAGTTTCTGGTGTTTGTAGCCTACTGGAGGCCGTGGACAGCGCTGACCGTAGGGGTGGGCTGTGATGCGGTAGGTACGTGGCACGGTGTACCGAATACCCGTTAGGTATCTCGGGAACCCTGTTCACATCGTTCGAGGCCGTATGGGAAACCTCGGCCGGACTCCCTGCGGATGGAACCTGGATAGGCGATAAACCTGGACTAGAGGCTTAAGTGTTTAGGTAGGTCGTGGTCTACACCCACGACCTACCTAAACTAACTACCCCCCCTGACACTGACCAGTGGGCCCCAGCGCCACTAATTCCTAATTAGGATTAAATTAACCCTGTTAAACCCCCCTGTCACTGACGTGTGGACCCCACACGTCAGGTTTGACCCCAGCCAGCCGCAGTTGACCACTGACGTCATGCTGACGTCATGCTGGCGCAATATATATATTTCTGGATTTAATTTAAATCAGGAAATTCCAGAATATTATTTAAACTTCAAAAATTCATAACTTTTATTCTGTAACTCCAAATCAGACAAATTATATATGAAAAATGATCAGAAAAATCCAATCTATCCATCTGTACTATTTTCATGCATGACTAAACAAGTTAACTTGATGTTTAATGCAGAACAAGGAAAAGCACGTTAAAAGGCCATGTTTGAGTTTGAAATTTGAATCTTTGATTCAAATTGGTTCAAACCCTTCTGGTTTTAGTTGCATTAGCCCAACACACTCATATTGCCATGTTTCATGCATGCATCATATTGTTGCACATTGTTTGGTGATGGTTGTGTATCGGTGTCCTTTGCGACAGGTTCTGCCTCTGAGGAGTACCGTGATTACCCTAACGAAGAACCGTATCAGTGCATCGAACCATCAGGCAAGCAACCAACCATTTGATCATATCGATACAATCCCATGTTCTCGCTCCTGCTCTCTTTTACTGCATTAAGACAACGCGTTTCAAACTGCTGTGTGCTACGGTAGTTGAACCCATTTCCTCTGCATGACCTGTCATTGCCACAGTAACTAGATGAAACCCACTAGCATGTGTAGGAGTTGGTTGAGCCATATGTATGTGTTGTTCCTACCTTGCTATGCCTGCTATGCTTAGAGTCGTGTCAGGTCTGGTTCATCTGGGTGATGGCTAGAGTGAAATGATTATGTCGGTAATGAGAGTGGTGTGGTGAACACGATTTGGTAAAGGTATCGATGAGAGGCCATGTAGGAGTACATGGTGGGTTGTTTCATTGAAGCCGACCTTAAGCACTGAGATCTGTATGTGCGATTTAAGATACAGCTACTACCATGCATTGGGCCCTGAAATATGACCCCGCTCGACTTCTTATTCACCCTAGCTCTCTGTCCAGGAGTTGCACGTAGTTTCTGGTGTTTGTAGCCTACTGGAGGCCGTGGACAGCGCTGACCGTAGGGGTGGGCTGTGATGCGGTAGGTACGTGGCACGGTGTACCGAATACCCGTTAGGTATCTCGGGAACCCTGTTCACATCGTTCGGGGCCGTATGGGAAACCTCGGCCGGACTCCCTGCGGATGGAACCTGGATAGGCGATAAACCTGGACTAGAGACTTAGGTGTTTAGGTAGGTCGTGGTCTACACCCACGTCGGCTTTTGCTTGAAGTCTGCCGAGCACATGTCGTGTGCAGACGCTAAGTGGTGGAAACATGTATGAAGAAGTACACCCCTGCAGGGTTATCATGATCTATTCGAATAGCCGCGTCCGCGGTAAAGGACTACTTGGTTGCCTATACAGTTCATAGACAAGTAAATGGAAACTACTAAAAGCCTCAAGATAAGTGTGAGTGCCGAGGATGGCTCTTCCGTAGGGAGACGGAGGTGGATCCTCGGTAGTGTATTGAAGTGGTGAGTAGTGGACTCGTGTGCGCAAAACCATTTCAAGTTGAAGTATCGTAGGATAGTCTAGCCAAGAGTCAAAGCTGGCTTGCTGCAATAACTCCACCAACCCTTCTTGATAATATGCATGTATGTAGGATCTGATGTAAGTCTTGCTGAGTACCTTTGTACTCATGTTGCTATAATCTACATTTTTACAGAAGACGCTGCAACCCCTTCTGATGGGTTCTATGTAGACGTTGACATCAACGAGTAGGCTAAAGGCCCAGGTGGTGACCCTGAGCTTGTGAAGGACCACGTAGTATAGCTAGGCTTTCCAAGCCTCTTTTATTTTACTAGTTGTCTGTACTCAGACGAGTTACTTCCGCTGCTGGTTTGTATGACTGTATGACTTGAATGCTGGGTCGTGTGACCCGTATCTTTGTGTATGCTATGTATGGGTCCTTGAGCCTTAAATAAAGTACTTGTGTCGTAGAGTCATGTTGTGATGCTTCGTTGTATTTGCACATATCGAGCATATTGTGTGTATGATTGAAATGCTTGGTATGTGTGGGATCTGACTATCGAGTTGTTTATCTTTAGTAGCCTCTCTTACCGGGAAATGTCTCCTAGTGTTACCGCTGAGCCATGGTAGCTTGCTACTGCTCTGGAACACTTAGGCTGGCCGGCATGTGTCCTTCTTCGTTCCTGTGTCTGTCCCTTCGGGGAAATGTCACGCTTTGAGTACCGGAGTCCTGTTAGCCCGCTACAGCCCGGTTTACCGGAGTCCTGCTAGCCCAGTGCTACAGCCCGGACCCACTTGCTGATGACCGACACGTTCGAAGCTGGGTCATGGATGCCTGTCCCTGTAAGTCTGTGCCACTTTGGGTTTACGACTAGTCATGTCAGCCCGGGCTCCTTATCATATGGATGCTAGCGACACTATCATATACGTGAGCCAAAAGGCGCAAACGGTCCCGGGCAAAGGTAAGGCGACACCCGTGGGGATACCGTGCGTGAGGCCGCAAAGTGATATGAGGTGTTACCAGCTAGATCGATGTGACATCGAGTCGGGGTCCTGACAGCGTTGGCATCAGAGCCGGACTGCCTGTAGGTTCTCCAAGCCAAACTGGTCGATGTTGAGTCTAGAAATTCTTTAGTTATATGTAGGGGAATTGTTTGTGGGTTGGAATGTAAGGCTCTTTTTACTCCTCTATCTTATGACATTCTGATCTGAGTCAGTCCATTCTTCCACCGGGGGTTAAGGAATTAGGATCTATTCTCTCTATCAGGATCACGTGTTACTAATCAGTAGTACCTTATAGGTATGATGGATACAAGCCTAGTTCAGTTCTTCTACCATATTATGTTGCTAGGATGGTCTCAGAACTTGGTATGATGATGTTGAGTGTGTATGAAATCCTTTGTCAAATGTCTCAAAATCCTTCTTGAGCATTTACAGCTGTTATGCTGCCGAAATTTTGCTAGAAATTCTAATGCCTTTGCATTATGATTGTGCTTTCAGATGGCCACTCGCGACCTCAATCAAGTGGTTCGCCTGACTCGATGCCTAGATGTACCCGGCCATACTGCCAAGTTGGTCAGGGTAATGACTGAGGCTGGATACCGCTGGTATCCTGAGTACACGGTCGAAGAGCAATTCCGAGACTTTAATCAAAGCCAGTATCTCTGCACTGTCAGGATATTTCCATCTTATCCTGGATCCACCGAGCCCCTTCACTGCTCCTATGGACTCGGGGTTACTATTGAGATGGCTGTGCAGGACGCCGCCTACTCTATGATGACCATTATGCGAGTCAGATCTGGTTTATTTCGGGACTCTGATTTCCGGTATATGCCAGGATCACTTCCGGGAGCACAAGGGTATCTCCAAGCTATCTATGCTGACCCCACTCAGGAGGATTCACGGACTCGCACCACTGCTGAGATGCTCGAGGATAAGGACCGTGAAAATCGGGCCTTAAGGTTAGAGCTCTTCAATACCCGTGCTGACCACTGGGCCACTTTGACTCGGTTCGCACCGGCGGTGCAAGCTGGATATTCAGATATGCGCGATCTCTATCCTGTGAGATCTGCTCTGCCAGACGTGATGGTTTGGCGTGATGTAGGAGGCATCACCCCACCTCGCGGTCCCCACAGGCCACCGTCTGTTGGTCCAAGACCTCATCCTAGCCCCTATGGTCCACAAGCTCCGCGAGATCGTCTGTTTCCGGATGATCATGTTGAGCTTCCAGGCTATGGAGGTGACTTCTACGAGGACTACTACGGATCGGTCTGAGTTAGTGGTAGTAACACTAGTTCGCACTAGCTGTGTCGTCTATCGTCCCGCGTGACTCGTGGGATATGACCTAGTTTGTACTCTTTCCGGAGGTGTAGAAAAATAATGTATAGGAGCTTGGGATGCCTCCGATGAGATGTAATCCTCTTTTCACCGTGATAGTACTTGTTTGGTCTTGTACTAAACCCTGTATGGTGTGTATGACGATGGAATAAAAGAAGCAGTTTCTGTTTTTACCATGTCATACGGATGATCATCTTGCATTTCGAGTTATTCCTTACATTCTGTATCCTATGTCGGAATTTTATCATTCTGACTAAATCATTGTCTTGTTTACCTAGGATGGTCAACACGCACGCTAACCCTGCTTCTCAAGAGCAGGCCGAAGGCAGTGAAGCCAGGGATGCAAATCTGCCTCATCCTCCTTCACTAGCCGAGGTTATGATGGAAGCTGAGAGAAACAAGCGGGAGACCAACCGTTTGTTGGAGCGTATTGAATAGAACACAGCACACCATTAGAGGACTAACGTGGTGTCACTCAGTGATTTCATCAAATTACATCCACCCACATTCCACCACTCCGTCGAGCCTCTCGACGCTGATGACTGGCTTCGCAGTATCGCTCACAAACTGCGTTCCGCGCTGGTAGCGGAGGCTGACAAGGTCACCTTTGCTGCATATCATCTTGAAGGCCCCGCCAGTCTATGGTGGGAGAATTATGGAGCTATGCACCCAGCGGGCCATGTCACTACTTGGGCTGAATTCAGCGAGGCTTTCCGTGAACATCACATTCCGGAGGGTCTCATGGACCGTAAACGTGAAGAATTTTGCAGTTTCACCCAAGGCCGACTTTCTGTGGATGCTTACAGCAGGGAGTTTGGTAATCTCGCCCGATATGCAACTGAGGAAGTGTCTACTGATGCCAAGAAGCAAGCAAGGTTCCGTAAGGGACTTAGTCCTGAGCTTCGCCGCGACCTTCGTCTGCATGAGTGCACATCTTTTCAGAAACTTGTCAACAAAGCCATCAGTGCTGAAACTGGTCAGACTGACTATGACGCAACACGCAAGCATGGCCGTGACATGGGTTCCTCATCCGGTGCTGGTCCTCAGAAGCGCCGCGTGTGGGTACCCAACACCGCCCTGCCACCCAGGTTCACACCGAGGCCATCTTTCCAGGCGCCTCGCCCCGTTCAACAGTCTGCACCGGCCAAGCCCTATGGGGGTCCAACTAACAATGCTCCTCCACGTACCAGTTCCGTGACTTGTTTCAAGTGTGGGGAATCTGGCCACTATATGCGCGAGTGTCCCCAGACCAACCCCAACCAGTCTGCTAAAGCTGTTGGCCGTGGCAAGCCGACAGGGAAAGTGTTCCACGCCAAACCGGTCACCGCTTCACGTGGCCATGTCAACTGTGTCTCTGCCGAAGAAGCTCAAGAGGATCCCAACGTCGTTCTCGGTACGCTTCTTGTTAATTGCCACCCGGCATCTGTTCTTTTCGATACAGGAGCCTCTCATTCTTTTATATCTGAAAATTATGCTCGTTTGCATAACGTTGCATTCTGTGACATGCCATCCACTATGGAAATTTCTACTCCTGGTTCTAGATGGCAGACCTCTAGGGTAAGTTATGGAAATGAAATCCAAGTCGACAGACTTGTTTTTCTTGCATCTTTGATAGCCCTTAAATCTTCAGATATTAATATCATTCTGGGTATGGACTGGATGTCAGCTCATCATGCCCAAATTGATTGCTTCTCTAGGACTGTTCAACTCACCCATCCTTCGGGGAAGATAGTCAATGTCTTGACCCGAATAGCCAAGCGACAATTATATTCTCTTAACGCCAGCCCTTTGCCAGACCTTGAGGACATTCCGGTAGTCCGTGACTTCCCGGATGTCTTTCCAGAGGAATTGCCAGGTGTTCCACCTGACAGGGATGTTGAGTTCGTAATAGACCTCATTCCAGGAACCGTTCCGATTGCTAGAAGACCTTATAAGATGGCACCCCTAGAACTAGCCGAGCTTAAGAAACAACTCGATGAGTCCTTGAAAAA
>NC_041382.1:224786246-224790815 GCF_002162155.2 Triticum dicoccoides
GCCATGAAACGGGGCAGAATCGACAAAAACTGTGAGTGGTGCTGACCGGCACATAAACGCACCCCGGGGTTAAGTTCGTTAATCGTGGAAATCACTCCGGGACCACAAGACAGTGAGTAATAGTCCACGAAACGGGCTAGAATCGGCCCAGACTGCGAGTCTTGACGACCAACACATAAGCACACCATGGGGTCCGACAACCATGGAAATCACTTCGGGACCCCAAAACTGTGAGTAATAGTCCATGAAAGAGCCCAGAATCGGCCAAACTGCGAGTGTTGATGACCGACACGTAAGCGCACCATGGGATTCAACAACTATGGAAATCACTTCGGGACACCAAAACGGTGAGTAATAGTCCACTAAATGGGTCAGAATTGGCCAAAACTTTGAGTGTTGACGACGGACACGTAAACTCAACCTGGGGATCGTCAATCGTGGAAATCGGTCTGGGTCCCCAAAACCGTCAGTAATAGTGCACGAAACAGACCAGAATCGGCCAAAATTGTGAGTGCTGATGACCGACACGTAAACGCACCCAGGGGTTCGTCAATCGTGGAAATCACTTCGGGAACCCAGAACTGAGTAATAGTCCAAGAAATGGGCCAAAATCGGCCCAGACTGCGATTCTTGACGACCAACACGTAACCACACCTTGGGGTTCGACAACCATGGAAATCTCTTTAGGACCCCAAAACAGTGAGTAATAGGCCATGAAATAGGCCAGAATTGGCCAAAACTGCGAGTGTTGATGACCGACACGTAAGTGCACCTCGGGGTTCAACGACTATGGAAATAGCTTCGGTACACCAAAACGGCGAGTAATAGTCCATGAAACGCGTCAGAATTGGCCAAAACTTTGAGTGGTGACGACGGACACGTAAACGCACCCCGGGGATCGTCAATCGTGGAAATTGCTTTGGGACCCCAAAACAGTGAGTAATAGTACACGAAACGGACTAGCATCGGCCAAAATAGTGAGTGCTGATGACCGACACTTAAACGCACCCTAGGGTTCCATAATCGTGGAAATCACTCCGAGACCTCAAAACACTGAGTAATAGGCCATGAAACGGGGCAGAATCGACAAAAACTGTGAGTGTTGCTGACCGGCACATAAACGCACCCCGGGGTTAAGTTCGTTAATCGAGGAAATCACTCCGGGACCACAAGACAGTGAGTAATAGTCCACGAAACGGGCTAGAATCGGCCCAGACTGTGAGTCTTAACGACCAACACATAAGCACACCATGGGGTCCGACAACCATGGAAATAACTTCGGGACCCCAAAACAGTGAGTAATAGTCCATGAAAGAGCCCAGAATCGGCCAAAACTGCGATAGTTGATGACCGACACGTAAGCGCACCTTGGGATTCAACAATTATGGAAATCACTTCGGGACACCAAAACGGTGAGTAATAGTCCACTAAACGGGTCAGAATTGGCCAAAACTTTGAGTGTTGACGACGGACACGTAAACTCAACCTGGGGATCGTCAATCATGGAAATCGCTCTGGGTCCCCAAAACGGTGAGTAATAGTGCACGAAATGGACCAGAATCGGCAAAATTGTGAGTCCTGAGGACCCACACGTAAACGCACCCAGGGGTTCGTCAATCGTGGAAATCACTTCGGGAACCCAAAACTGAGTAATAGTCCAAGAAATGGGCCAAAATCGGCCCAGACTGCGATTCTTGACGACCAACCCGTAAGCACACCTTGGGGTTCGACAACCATGGAAATCTCTTTAGGACCCCAAAACAGTGAGTAATAGGCCATGAAATAGGCCAGAATTGGCCAAAACTGCAAGTGTTGATGACCGACACGTAAGCGCACCTCGGGGTTCAACAACTATGGAAATCGCTTCGGTACACCAAAACGACGAGTAATAGTCCACGAAACGGGTCAGAATTGGTCAAAACTTTGAGTGTTGACGACGGACACGTAAATGCACCCCGGGGATCGTCAATCGTCGAAATCGCTCTGGGACCCCAAAACAGTGAGTAATAGTACACGAAACGGACCAGAATCGGCCAAAATAGTGAGTGCTGATGACCGACACTTAAATGCACCCTGGGGTTCCTTAATCATGGAAATCACTCCGAGACCTCAAAACAGTGAGTAATAGGCCATGAAACGGGGCAGAATCGACAAAAACTGTGAGTGGTGCTGACCGGCACATAAACGCACCCCGGGGTTAAGTTCGTTAATCGTGGAAATCACTCCGGGACCACAAGACAGTGAGTAATAGTCCACGAAACGGGCTAGAATCGGCCCAGACTGCGAGTCTTGACGACCAACACATAAGCACACCATGGGGTCCGACAACCATGGAAATCACTTCGGGACCCCAAAATTGTGAGTAATAGTCCATGAAAGAGCCCAGAATCGGCCAAACTGCGAGTGTTGATGACCGACACGTAAGCGCACCATGGGATTCAACAACTATGGAAATCACTTCGGGACACCAAAACGGTGAGTAATAGTCTACTAAATGGGTCAGAATTGGCCAAAACTTTGAGTGTTGACGACGGACACATAAACTCAACCTGGGGATCGTCAATCGTGGAAATCGCTCTGGGTCCCCAAAACCGTGAGTAATAGTGCACGAAACAGACCAGAATCGGCCAAAATTGTGAGTGCTGATGACCGACACGTAAACGCACCCAGGGGTTCGTCAATCGTGGAAATCACTTCGGGAACCCAAAACTGAGGAATAGTCCAAGAAATGGGCCAAAATCGGCCCAGACTGCGATTCTTGACGACCAACACGTAAGCACACCTTGGGGTTCGACAACCATGGAAATCTCTTTAGGACCCCAAAACAGTGAGTAATAGGCCATGAAATAGGCCAGAATTGGCCAAAACTGCGAGTGTTGATGACCGACACGTAAGTGCACCTCGGGGTTCAACGACTATGGAAATAGCTTCGGTACACCAAAACGGCGAGTAATAGTCCATGAAACGGGTCAGAATTGGCCAAAACTTTGAGTGTTGACGACGGACACGTAAACGCACCCCGGGGATCGTCAATCGTGGAAATTGCTTTGGGACCCCAAAACAGTGAGTAATAGTACACGAAACGGACTAGAATCGGCCAAAATAGTGAGTGCTGATGGTCGACACTTAAACGCACCCTAGGGTTCCATAATCGTGGAAATCACTCCGAGACCTCAAAACACTGAGTAATAGGCCATAAACCGGGCAGAATCGACAAAAACTGTGAGTGTTGCTGACCGGCACATAAACGCACCCCGGGGTTAAGTTCGTTAATCGAGGAAATCACTCCGGGACCACAAGACAGTGAGTAATAGTCCACGAAACGGGCTAGAATCGGCCCAGACTGCGAGTCTTGACGACCAACACATAAGCACACCTTGGGGTCCCACAACCATGGAAATCACTTTGGGACCACAAAACAGTAAGTAATAGTCCATGAAAGAGCCCAGAATCGGCCAAAACTGCGAGTGTTGATGACCGACACGTAAGCGCACCTTGGGATTCAACAACTATGGAAATCACTTCGGGACACCAAAACGGTGAGTAATAGTGCACTAAACGGGTCAGAATTGGCCAAAACATTGAGTGTTGATGACGGACACGTAAACTCAACCTGGCGATCGTCAATCGTGGAAATTGCTCTGGGTCCCCAAAACGGTGAGTAATAGTGCACGAAACAGACCAGAATCGGCAAAAATTGTGAGTGCTGATGACCGACACGTAAACGCACCCAGGGGTTCATCAATCGTGGAAATCACTTTGGGACCCCAAAACTGAGTAATAGTCCAAGAAACGGGCCAAAATCGGCCCAGACTGCGATTCTTGACGACCAACACGTAAGCACACCATGGGGTTCGACAACCATGGAAATCGCTTTGGGACCCCAAAACAGTGAGTAATAGGCCATGAAACAGGCCAGAATTGGCCAAAACTGCGAGTGTTGATGACCGACACGTAAGCGCACCTCGGGGTTCAACAACTATGGAAATCTCTTCGGTACACCAAAACGGCGAGTAATAGTCCACGAAACAGGTCAGAATTGGCCAAAACTTTGAGTGTTGACGACGGACACGTAAACACAACTCGGGGATCATCAATCTTGGAAATCGCTTTGGGACCCCAAAATAGTGAGTAATAGTACACGAAACGGACCAGAATCGGCCAAAATAGTGAGTGCTGATGACCGACACTTAAATGCACCCTGGGGTTCGTCAATCGTGGAAATCACTTCGGCAACCCAAAACTGAGTAATAGTCCAAGAAACGGGCCAAAATCGGCCCAGACTGCGATTCTTGACGACCAACACGTAAGCACATCTTCGGGTTCGACAACCATGGAAATCTCTTTAGGACCCCAAAACAGTGAGTAATAGGCCATGAAACAGGCCAGAATTGGCCAAAACTGCGAGTGTTGATGACCGACACGTAAGCGCACCTCGGGGTTCAACAACTATGGAAATCTCTTCGGTACACCAAAACGGCGAGTAATAGTCCACGAAACAGGTCAGAATTGGCCAAAACTTTGAGTGTTGACGACGGACACGTAAACGCACCCCGGGGATCGTCAATC
>NC_041382.1:224795564-224796720 GCF_002162155.2 Triticum dicoccoides
TGTTGATGACCGACACGTAAGCGCACCTTGGCAGTCAACAACTATGGAAATCACTTCGGGACACCAAACCGGTGAGTAATAGTCCACTAAACGGGTCAGAATTGGCCAAAACTTTGAGTGTTGACGACGGACACGTAAACTCAACCTGGGGATCGTCAATCGTGGAAATCGCTCTGGGTCCCCAAAACGGTGAGTAATAGTGCACGAAAAAGACCAGAATCGGCCAAAATTGTGAGTGCTGATGACCGACACGTAAACGCACCCAGGGGTTCGTCAATCGTGGAAATCACTTCGGGAACCCAAAACTGAATAATAGTCCAAGAAACGGGCCAAAATCGGCCCAGACAGCGATTCTTGACGACCAACACGTAAGCACACCTTGGGGTTCGACAACCATGGAAATCGCTTTGGGACCCCAAAACAGTGAGTAATAGGCCATGAAACAGGCCAGAATTGGCCAAAACTGCGAGTGTTGATGACCGACACGTAAGCGCACCTCGGGGTTCAACAACTATGGAAATCTCTTCGGTACACAAAAACGGCGAGTAATAGTCCACGAAACAGGTCAGAATTGGCCAAAACTTTGAGTGTTGACGACGGACACGTAAACGCACCCCGGGGATCGTCAATCGTGGAAATCGCTTTGGGACCCCAAAATAGTGAGTAATAGTACACGAAACGGACCAGAATCGGCCAAAATAGTGAGTGCTAATGACCGACACTTAAACGCACCCTGGGGTTCCTTAATCGTGGAAATCACTCCGAGACCTCAAAACAGTGAGTAATAGGCCATGAAACGGGGCAGAATCGACAAAATCTCTGAGTGTTGCTGACCGGCACATAAACGCACCCCGAGGTTAAGTTCGTTAATCGTGGAAATCACTCCGGGACTACAAGACAGTGAGTAATAGTCCACAAAATGGGCTAGAATCGGCCCAGACTGCGAGTCTTGACGACCAACACATAAGCGCACCATGGGGTCCGACAACTATGGAAATCACTTCGGGACCCCAAAACAGTGAGTAATAGTCCATGAAAGAGCCCAGAATCGGCCAAAACTGCGAGTGTTGATGACCGACACGTAAGCGCACCTTGGCAGTCAACAACTATGGAAATCACTTCGGGACACCAAACCGGTGAGTAATAGTCCACTAAA
>NC_041382.1:224796730-224797366 GCF_002162155.2 Triticum dicoccoides
TGGACACGAGGACGGCGGCGTCGTCATCCTTGACGACAACGACGAGGACGCGTCCGGGCCCTCCAACCCCCCACGCGTCGGCGACGCCGGTCAGGGGAGCAGCAGGGACGGCTGCAGCAGGCAGGGGGGCGGCGGCAGCGATGACGACAACGACGACTACACGAATTTCTACAAGCTCCTCGGTATGTAGACGTTCTCAGGGCGGCGCGGCGAGGGCGGGCGTAGTAGAGTAGTTTCTAGTTTACTTCCGTGTTCGTTTTTTTTTGTACAAATATCAATGAACCCGTCTACTTTTAGTCGAATTTGCTTCATGTTTTGCCCGAATTTGGCCGAGTTTGTTTTTGTAAAAACGGCGTCAGGGGCGGCCTTGGGTTGCCGGTTGGGAGACCAATCGGCCCCATGCCTTTTTTTTTTGCCGGCGCCTACCCAGGAGGCGCTATTTCACATCCCTAGGAGGCGAACGAGTGGAGATGCTCTTAGATCCAGACCAAGAGAAAACTTCTTTGGATAGTCCAGATTCCAGCCCTGATGGTCCTCATAGTCCAGGCTAGGATGTTTGGAGTTTACTCGGAGGTTCCGTGCTGGATGCAGATTGAGGTAACAAATTGATTTTGAGGCACCTAAATAGCACCCCCC
>NC_041382.1:224797376-224809871 GCF_002162155.2 Triticum dicoccoides
CTTGAAAAAGGGTTTCATCCGACCTAGCTCATCTCCGTGGGCTTGCCCCGTCCTATTCGTCAAGAAGAAGGATGGTACGGACCGGATGGTTGTAGATTACCGACCTGTCAATTTGGTCACAATCAAGAACAAATATCCGCTTCCCAGGATCAACGACCTATATGATCAGCTCGCTGGATCCTCAGTCTTCTCCAAGATGGATTTGAGGTTGGGCTACCATCAAATCAAAATCAGAAACGGGGACATTCCTAAAACGGCCTTTGTTACTCGTTATGGCCAATACGAGTACACCGTCATGTCCTTCGGATTAACCAACGCTCCAGCCACCTTTTCTCGGTTAATGAACTCAATCTTCATGGAGTATTTGGATAAATTCATCGTGGTTTACCTCGATGATATACTCATCTACTCCAAGAACGAGGAAGAACATGCAGAACATCTAAGGCTAGTGTTGAAGAAACTTCGAGAGCATCGCCTTTATGCCAAATTTTCTAAATGTGAATTCTGGTTGTCAGAAGTGACCTATCTGGGTCATGTAATATCTGGTAAAGGTATTGCTGTTAACCCTGAGCGAGTTCAAGCCGTCCTTAATTGGACTCCACCTGAATCGGTCAAGCAAGTTCGGAGTTTTCTAGGCTTAGCGAGCTATTGTCGTCGCTTTGTCGAGAACTTCTCCAAGGTTGCTAAACCTCTAACCGAACTCCTCAAGAAAGATAAGAAGTTCGAGTGGACTCCACAATGTGAGCACAGCTTTCAGGAACTGAAAAGACGCCTGACTTCTGCTCCCGTACTGGTACCGCCAGACTTCTCCAAAGACTTTGTTATCTACTGCGACGCCTCACGACAAGGACTAGGTTGCATCCTTATGCAAGATCGACATGTAATTGCCTACGCCTCACGGCAGTTGCACCCACATGAGGAGAATTATCCTACTCATGATCTAGAGCTTGCAGCCGTAGTCTATGCACTTAAGACCTGGTGACATTACCTTCTCGGTAATTGTTGCGAAATATTCACTGATCACCAAAGTCTGAAGTACATTTTCACCCAACCGGATCTGAATCTCAGGCAAAGACGTTGGGTTGAATTGATCACAGACTTCGACTTAGGAATAACCTACACCCCAGGGAAAGCCAACGTCATGGCTGATGCGCTAAGTCGTAAATCTTATTGCAACAACCTGATGTTACAACAAGGTCAACCGCTTCTCCATGAGGAATTTCGGAAGCTTAACCTTCACATTGTACCTCAAGGTTTTCTTTCCACCTTGGTAGCAAAACCTACTCTTACGGAGCAAATCATCGCTGCCCAAAAGCGAGATAATGGAATATCTAAAATCAAAGAGAACATTGCTAGCGGAGGTGCTAGTTGTTTCTCCACAAATGATCATGGTGTTGTGTACTTTGAGAACCGTCTAGTGGTTCCCAAGAACCAGCATCTACGGCAGTTGATCCTTAAGGAGGCTCATGAATCTCCTCTCACCATTCATCCCGGTAGTACTAAGATGTATCAGGACCTACGCCAGAGGTTCTGGTGGACTAGGATGAAGAGAGAAATTGCTCAGTTTATTGCAAATTGCGACGTCAGTCGTCGTGTAAAAGCAGAGCATCAACGGCCTGCTGGCACCCTTCAACCCTTAGCTATTCCTGAATGGAAATGGGATAAAATTGGTATGGATTTCATTACCGGTTTTCCCAGGACCAAGAGAGGGAATAATGCTATTTTCGTCGTGGTCGATCGTCTTTCCAAAGTAGCCCATTTCCTACCTGTTCGTGAGAATATAACCGCTAGTCAGCTGGCAGACTTATACATCTCCCGAATAGTGTCCCTTCATGGTGTTCCTTTGGAAATTAACTCGGATCGAGGAAGTCTTTTCACCTCTCGATTTTGGGAAAGTTTCCAAAATGCTATGGGGACTCGTCTCTCCTTTAGCACCGCTTTCCACCCTCAGTCAAGTGGTCAAGTGGAACGCGTCAACCAGATTCTAGAAGACATGCTTCGAGCCTCTGTTATCTCATTCGGAATGGACTGGGAGAAGTGCCTTCCATTTGCCGAATTCGCTTACAACAACAGCTATCAATCTAGCTTGGGTAAAGCCCCTTTTGAAGTTCTCTATGGACGACGGTGTCGAACACCCCTTAACTGGTCAGAGACCGGGGAAAGACAATTCTTTGGCCCGGATATGATTCAGGAAGCAGAAGAACAAGTTCGTATCGTTCGTGAAAAGTTGAAAACAGCCCAATCTCGTCAAAAGAGTCAATATGACCGAAAACATAAGGCTATGACTTTCGAGGTTGACGAGAAGGTTTATCTTCGGGTCACCCCTCTGAAGGGAACCCATCGTTTCGGTATCAAAGGCAAATTGGATCCTCGTTACATTGGACCCTTTCGCATTCTCGCCAAACGAGGAGAAGTTGCCTACCAGTTGGAACTACCTCCGCACCTCTCCAGAGTCCACGATGTCTTCCACGTTTCTCAACTCAGGCGTTGCCTCTCGGATCCTATCCGTGAAGTGGACCACGAAACGCTTGATCTCCAAGATAATCTTACATATCGAGAGTACCCCATTCGTATCCTCGACCAGGCCGAACGTACCACCCGACGTCATAATATCAAATTTCTCAAAGTTCAATGGTCGCACCATTCTGAGGATGAAGCAACCTGGGAAAGGGAGGATCGTCTTCGACTTGAGTATCCCGCCTTCTTCCCGGAGGAACCCAAATCTCGGGACGAGATTCTTTTGAGTGGGGGTGAGTTGTCACACCCTAGCTAGTCATGCATCAGAGTGTGTGCATCATATTTAAAATTCCATTTAAATTGAAATGGGGATTTGTGAAACCCTCAGAATCATTTCTGAAAATGGTCCAAATAAAAATTTCTCCAAAAGGGTCCAAGAAAATGCTCATGTTGCTCTCTGAAAATATTGGACAGAGATAAAAATCAAACCAATATTTTTAAGAGCTCATAGGTATTTATTTTGGGCATTTGGAATTAATGCATAAATATTTGCTTTGGAAATATATTAGTTATATATATTAATATATGTCCAAATATTATGCCAAATATAAAGGAGCTCTGGAATAATATATCTAGCTCCTGCAAAAATTGGCATAAGTTAAATAAATGATTTAATATATTATTTAAATCAAAACAAATGTCAGAAATTAGAAAACAGAAAAATAAATAACAGGAGGAGCTTACCTGGGCTCCTCCACTGTGCGGCCCAGCCAGCTGGCCGGCCCAGCCAGCAGGCGGCCCAGCCCGCCTCCCTCCTCTGTCGTCTTCGTCCTCGACAGAGGGAGGGGAGTGTGGCCGGCGCGCGCGCGCGCCACCGCGCCACGCCACCTGCTCGGCTGCCTGCCTGCCCTCCCCTCCTCGCTCGATGCCCCGGACGACGCCACGCCTCCCCCTGCTCTCTCTCACTCTCCCTCAGTTCCTCCCTCCTCTCCCTCGCTCTCTCTCTCACACGGCCGAACACCACCCTTGCCGCCGTTCGCCATAGCAGCCGTCACCGGCCACCCCTCGCTCCCCCGACTAGCCCAGAGGCTCCGCCTCGACCCCCTCTTCCTCCCCACCGTTCCACGGGTCTCCGGAAGCCCTGCATCGCCGCCTACGTCGCCGTTCCCCTCCTCGGCCACCGGAGGTCATCGCCGTCGATTCGCTGCACTCCGGCCGTCCCCGAGCCCGCTAACCATCCCTGCAGCTCCGCGGTGAGCCACTGATTCGATTCCCCCTTGCCCCGTCGTCCCTAGCCTCCTGTAGCTGCCGCCCCCTTTGAGCTCCGAAGGTCGCCGTCGCCGTGCCTCGTCGCCGCCGTGGCTGGAGCCGTTGTAGCTCGAAGCCGAGCACACCATCGTGCTCCACACCTCACTAGGAGCACGTAGCACGCACCAATGCCTCCCCTAACGCCCTGCAACGCCGATTCCGACCGCACCCGAACTCCGGCCGCCGCTCACGAGCTCGCCGTCGACGGTACAGGCCACCTCAGGCACGGCCACCACCACCGTTCGACGCGCGGGAGCAAGGGCTCTCCAACGAGCCCAAGCACGGCCTCGCCCGTGCCCTGTAGCGCGATCCCGCATCGCGCCGCCGTCTCGGGCCTCGCCGGCGTCATGTCGCCGGTGGGTTTGACCCACCTTGACCACGGCAGGACCCCCCCTGTGTCCCTGACAGGTGGGCCCAGCCCTGTAGCTAATTAGGATTAGCACTAACCGAATCAGTTAAACTAACTACCCCCCCTGACACTGACAGTGGGCCCCAGCGCCACTAATTCCTAATTAGAATTAAATTAACCCTGTTAAACCCCCTCTGTCACTGACGTGTGGCCCCCACACGTCAGGTTTGACCTCAGCCAGCCGCAGTTGACCACTGACGTCATGCTGACGTCATGCTGGCGCAATAATTATATTTCTGGATTTAAATTTAATCAGGAAATTCCAGAATATTATTTAAACTTCAAAAATTCATAACTTTTATTCTGTAACTCCAAATTGGACAAATTATATATGAAAAATGATCAGAAAAATCCAATCTATCCATCTATACTATTTTCATGCATGATCAAACAAGTTAAATTGATGTTTTAAGCAGAACAAGGAAAAGCACTTTAAAAGGCCATGTTTGAGTTTGAAATTTGAATCTTTGATTCAAATTTGTTCAAACCCTTCTCGTTTTAGTTGCATTAGCCCAACACACTCATGTTGCCATGTTTCATGCATGCATCATATTGTTGCACATTGTTTGGTGATGGTTGTGTATCGGTGTCCTTTGCGATAGGTTCTGCCTCCGAGGAGTACCGTGATTACCCTAACGAAGAACCGTATCAGTGCATCGAACCATCAGGCAAGCAACCAACCATTTGATCATATCGATACAATCCCATGTTCTCGCTCCTGCTCTCTTTTACTGCATTAAGACAACGCGTTTCAAACTGCTGTGTGCTACGGTAGTTGAACCCTTTTCCTCTGCATGACCTGTCATTGCCACAGTAACTAGATGAAACCCACTAGCATGTGTAGGAGTTGATTGAGCCATATGTATGTGTTGTTCCTACTTTGCTATGCCTGCTATGCTTAGAGTCGTGTCAGGTCTGGTTCATCTGGGTGATGGGCTAGAGTGAAATGATTATGTCAGTAATGAGAGTGGTGTGGTGAACACGATTTGGTAAAGGTATCGATGAGAGGCCATGTAGGAGTACATGGTGGGTTGTTTCATTGAAGCCGACCTTAAGCACTGAGATTTGTATGTGTGATTTAAGATACAGCTACTACCATGCATTGGGCCCTGAAATATGACCCCGCTCGACTTCTTATTCACCCTAGCTCTCTGTCTAGGAGTTGCAAGTAGTTTCTGGTGTTTGTAGCCTACTGGAGGCCGTGGACAGCGCTGACCGTAGGGGTGGGCTGTGATGCGGTAGGTATGTGGCCGGGTGTACCGAATACCCGTTAGGTATCTCGGGAACCCTGTTCACATCGTTCGGGGCCGTATGGGAAACCTCGGCCGGACTCCCCGCGGATGGAACCTGAATAGGCGATAAACCTGGACTAGAGGCTTAAGTGTTTAGGTAGGTCGTGGTCTACACCCACGTCGGCTTTCGCTTGAAGTCTGCCGAGCACATGTCGTGTGCAGACGCTAAGTGGTGGAAACATGTATGAAGAAGTACACCCCTGCAGGGTTATCATAATCTATTCGAATAGCCGCGTCCGCGGTAAAGGACTACTTGGTTGCCTATACAGTTCATAGACAAGTAAATGGAAACTGTTAAAAGCCTCAAGATAAGTGTGAGTGCCGAGGATGGCTCTTCCGTAGGAAGACGGAGGTGGATCCTCGGTAGTGTATTGAAGTGGTGAGTAGTGGACTCGTGTGCGCAAAACCATTTCAAGTTGAAGTATCGGAGGATAGTCTAGCCAAGAGTCAAAGCTGGCTTGCTGCAATAACTCCACCAACCCTTCTTGATAATATGCATGTATGTAGGATCTGATGTAAGTCTTGCTGAGTACCTTTGTACTCATGTTGCTATAATCTACATTTTTACAGAAGACGCTGCAACCCCTTCTGATGGGTTCTATGTAGACGTTGACATCAACGAGTAGGCTAAAGGCCCAGGTGGTGACCCTGAGCTTGTGAAGGACCACGTAGTATAGCTAGGCTTTCCAAGCCTCTTTTATTTTACTAGTTGTCTGTACTCAGACGAGTTACTTCCGCTGCTGGTTTGTATGACTGTATGACTTGAATGCTGGGTCGTGTGACCCGTATCTTTGTGTATGCTATGTATGGCTCCTTGAGCCTTAAATAAAGTACTTGTGTCGTAGAGTCATGTTGTGATGCTTCGTTGTATTTGCACATATCGAGCATATTGTGTGTATGATTGAAATGCTTGGTATGTGTGGGATCTGACTATCTAGTTGTTTATCTTTAGTAGCCTCTCTTGCCGGGAAATGTCTCCTAGTGTTACCGCTGAGCCATGGTAGCTTGCTACTGCTCTGGAACACTTAGGCTGGCCGGCATGTGTCCTTCTTCGTTCCGGTGTCTGTCCCTTCGGGGAAATGTCACGCTTTGAGTACCGGAGTCCTGTTAGCCCGCTACAGCCCGGTTTACCGGAGTCCTGCTAGCCCAGTGCTACAGCCCGGACCCACTTGCTGATGACCGACACGTTCGAAGCTGGGTCATGGATGCCTGTCCCTGTAAGTCTGTGCCACTTTGGGTTTACGACTAGTCATGTCAGCCCGGGCTCCTTATCATATGGATGCTAGCGACACTATCATATACGTGAGCCAAAAGGCGCAAACGGTCCCGGGCAAAGGTAAGGCGACACCCGTGGGGATACCGTGCGTGAGGCCGCAAAGTGATATGAGGTGTTACCGGCTAGATCGATGTGACATCGAGTCGGGGTCCTGACATATTCCTTTTGTCTTTGATGATGATTGTGTAGAAGCATTTGAAATACTTAAGAAATCCTTGATTTTTGCACCTATTGTTCAGCCACCTGATTGGAATTTACCCTTTGAAATCATGTGTGATGCTAGTGACTATGTTGTAGGTGTTGTTCTAGGACAAAGAGTTGATAAAAAAATTAAATGTTATTCAATATGCTAGTAAAGCTCTAGACAATGCCTAGAGAAATTATGCTACTACTGAAAAGGAATTCTTAGCGGTTGTATTTTCCTGTGATAAGTTCAGATCTTATATTGTTGATTTTAAAGTACCTATCCACACTGATTATGCTGCTATTAAATATCTTATGGAAAAGAAATATGCTAAACCTAGACTTATTAGATGGGTTCTCCTGCTACAAGAATTTGATTTGCATATTATTGATAGAAAGGGAGCTGAGAATCCCGTTGCAGACAACTTGTCTAGGTTAGAGAATGTTCTTGATGACCCACTACCTATCGATGATAGCTTTCCTGATGAACAATTAGCTATCATAAATGCTTCTCATACTGCTCCATGGTATGCTGATTATGCTAATTATATTGTTGCTAAGTTTATACCACCCAGTTTCACATACGAACAAAAGAAAAAGTTCTTCTATGATTTAAGACATTACTTCTGGGATGACCCACATCTTTATAAATGAGTAGATGGTGTTATCAGACATTGTGTACCTGAGCATGAACAGGAACAGATCCTACGCAAGTGTCACTCTGAGACTTATGGAGGACACCATGCTGGAGATAGAACTGCACATAAGGTATTCTAATCTAGTTTTTATTGGCCTACTCTCTTCAAGGATGCCCGTAAGTTTGTCTTATCTTGTAATGAATGTCAAAGAATTGGTAATATTAGTAGACGTCAAGAAATGCCTATGAATTAGTCACTCGTTATTGAACCATTTGATGTTTGGGGCTTCGATTATATGGGACCGTTTCCTTCCTCTAATGGATACACACATATTTTAGTTGTTGTTGATTACGTTACTAAGTGGGTACAAGCTATTCCAACTAGTAGTGCTGATCATAACACCTCTATTAAGATGCTTAAAGAAGTTATTTTTCCGAGGTTTGGAGTCCCTAGATACTTAATGACTGATGGTGGTTCACATTTTATTCATGGAACCTTTCGTAAAATGCTTGCTAAGTATGATGTTAATCATAGAATTGCATCTCCATATCATCCACAGTCTAGTGGTCAAGTAGAACTTAGCAATAGAGAGCTTAAATTAATTTTGCAAAAGACTGTTAATAGATCTAGAAAGAATTGGTCCAAGAAACTTGATGATGCATTATGGGCTTATAGAACTGCATACAAAAATCCTATGGGTATGTCTCCGTATAAAATGGTTTATGGTAAAGCATGTCACTTACGTCTCGAACTAGAACATAAGGCATATTAGGCTATTAAAGAGCTCAACTATGAATTCAAACTTGCCGGTGAGAAGAGGCTTTTTGACATTAGCTCACTTGATGAATGGAGAACCTAGACTTATGAGAATGCCAAGCTGTTCAAAGAAAAAGTTAAAAGATGGCATGACAAAAGGATACAACATCGTGAGTTTAATGTAGGCGATTATGTGTTGCTATACAACTCTCATTTAAGATAGTTTGCAGGCAAACTTCTCTCTAAATGGAAGGTCCTTACGTCATCAAGGAGGTCTATCGTTCCGGTGCCATAAAAATCAACAACTTCAAAGGCACAAATCCGAGGGTGGTGAACAGTCAAAGAATCAAACATTATATCTCAGGTAATCCTATAAATGTAGATACTGATGTTATTGAAACCGTAACCCTGGAGGAATACATAAGGGACACTTTCCAGAATGTTTCAGACTCCGAAAAGGAATAGGTATGTGGTACAGTAAGTAAACCGACTCCAAAACAGTTCTAATGGCAAATTTTCTCCATTTTGGAGTATTTAAGAAAATAGGAAAATAAGAAGCAGTCCAGAAAGGACACGAGGCTTTGACGAGGGTGGAGGGCGCACCCTATCCCCTAGGCGCGCCACCCCTGCCTCGTGGGCACCTCGTGCCCTCTCCGGACACCGTTTTCTTGCACGATACTTCTTTTGGTAGGTAAAAATTCATTATATAATCTCCCGAAGGTTTTGACCACCGTATCACGCAAATATCTCCTATTCTTGTTTCGAGCTGTTTTTGCTGAGCAAGATGTCTTCTCAAGAGTCAGTCGGGGAAAGTCGGGTGTCTCATCCGACACCGGGGCCAAGAGAAAACACCAATGCTGACCACTTTGGGCTATCAACTAAGGAAGAGATGGAGGCCGATTTGAAAAGGATAGATGCCATGGAGGAGGATTGTCAGGACCCCGACTCAATGCCACATAGATCTAGCATGTAACACCTCATATCACCTTGCGGCCTCACGCACGGTATTCCCACGGGTGTCGCCTTACCTTTACCCGGGACCGTTTGCGCCTTTTGGCACACGTATATGACAGTGTCGCTAGCATCCATATGATAAGGAGCCCGGGCTGACATGGCTAGTCGTAAACCCAAAGTGGCACAAACTTACAGGGACAGGCATCCATGACCCAGCATCGAACGTGTCGGTCATCAGCGAGTGAATCCAGGCTGTAGCACTGGGCTAGCAGGACTCCGGTGAACCGGGCTGTAGCGGGCTAACAGGACTCCGGTCGTGACATTTCCCCGAAGGGACAGACACAGGAACGAAGAAGGACACATGCCGGCCAGCCTAAGTGTTCCGGAGCAGTAGCAAGCTACCATGGCTCAGTGGAAACACTAGGAGACATTTCCCGGTAAGAGAGGCTACTAAAGATAAACAACTAGATGGTCAGATCCCACACATACCAAGCATTTCAACAACATACACACAATATGCTCGATATGTGCAAATACAACATGGCATCACAACATGACTCTACAAATCAAGTATTTTAATCAATAGGCTCCGAGGAGCGAGATATTACAAACATGGGTCTCATGACCCAACAATCAGAGCATACAAGTCAAAGCACAAGCGGAAGCTATCATGTCTGAGTACAGACATCTATAAATGAAAAAGGCTGAGAAGCCTGACTATCTACCAGATCCTGCCGGGGCACAAGATCGTAGCTGAGGTATCAAGCTAAACATCGAAGTCCACGTGGAACTACTAGCGAGACCGAAGTCTCTCTGCAAAAACATAAAATAGGCAAACGTGAGTACAAATGTACCCAGCAAGACTTACATCAGAACTATCTTCATATGCATCATTATCAACAAAGGGATGGTGGGGTTTAACTGCAGCAAGCCAGCTTTGACTCGGTGGCTATCCTGAACTACGACTGCAAGTAACTCTTTTGAGGTGGCGCACACGAGTCCACATATTCACCAACCAATACACCACTATGGAACCGCTCCCGTCTCCCTACGAGAACGCCATCCATAGCACTCACGCTTATCTTGCGTATTTTAGAGTATCCACTTTCACTTGTCTATGAACTGATATAAGCAACCCAGAAGTCCTTTACCGCGGACACGGCTATTCGAATAGATCATATTAACCCTACAGGGGTGTACTTCTTCACACACGCTCTCACCACTTACCGCCGTTTACACGACATGTACTCGGCAACCTTCAAGCGGAAGCCCAACGTGGGTGTCGGCCACGGCCTGCCTAAACACTCGAGTCTCTAGTCCAGGTTTATCTCCTATTCGGGTTCCATCCATGAGGAGATCCGGCCGGAGTTTCGCTCACAGCCCCAAACGATGTGAACAGGGTTCCGTGACACCAAACGGGCGCCCGGTTTACACGGCCACGTGCCTACCGCATCACAGCCCACCCCTACGGTCAGCGCTGCGCACGGCCTCCAGCATACTACAAACACCAGAAACTACTTGCAACTCCTGGACAGAGGACAAGGGTGATTAAGAAGCCGAGAGGGTCCATTGGTTTCGGGCCCAATGCGTGGTAGTAGCTGAATCATGGATCACAAACACAGAACTCAGTTCCTGAGGACGGCTGCAATGAGACAACCCACCATGTACTCCTACATGGCCTCTCACCGCTACCTTTACCAAATCGTATTCACACCCTTAGCTCACACACAGTAGGACATGTTCACACGCCTCTGATTCATCCCCGATGAATCAGACCTGACTCAACTCTAAGCAGTAGCAGGCATGACAAACAAACATGAATGAGTAGGCACAATAGGGCTCAAACAACTCCTACTCATGCTAGTGGGTTTCATCTATTTACTGTGGCAATGACAGGTCATGCAGAGGATAAAAGGGGTTCAACTACCGCAGCATGTAACAGTTGAAACGGTGTTGTCCTAATGCAGTAAAAGAGAGCAGGAGCGAGAGAGTGGGATTGTATCGGAATGAACAAGGGGGTTTTGCTTGCCTGGCACTTCTGAAGATAACATTGAGTCTTCATCAGTGTCAACGATCACATCATCGGTATCACGTCTATCGAGAGGGGACAAATACCGGCAACACAGAAAGGAACACAATCAATGCAATGCACAATATGATGCATGATCATGACATGGCAAAATGGATGTGTTTTGGGCTAATGCAACTAGCAACAGATTAAATGAAGTTGGTTTGAATATAAGATTCAAATTCAAAGTCCATATGTGATTATTCAAATGCCATTTAATTGATTTGTGCTAAACAGCACCTATAAGTTGTTCTAACATGCATGAAAATGGTACAGATGGATTCCTTGAATTTTTCTGATAATTTTTCATATATGATTTATTTAATTTGGAGTTACGGTTGAATTTCTATGAATCTTAGAAGTTTTAGGCATTTTCTGGAATTTCCTGAATATTTAGAATTAAAATAATTCCAGAAAATGAATTATGGCGTCAGCATGACCTCATGCTGACCTCAGCAGGTCAACGGGCGGTCCAGGTCAAACCTGACGTGTGGGGGTCCACACGTCAGTGACACAGGGGCTAATCCCGCGTTGACCCGGGCTTTGACCCGCTACGGGGCCCACTGTCAGTGTCACGGGGTTAGTTTAACAGGGTCATTAGTGCTAATGACAGCGCCACGTCACTGGCCAGCGGAGTTCGGCCGGCAGCGACCCGAAACGCGGAGGAAGTTCACCGGGGTTGCGCTACGGGCGGCGGCTGGACGCGCGAAGGGCACCAGAAGGTAGCCCGTGCCCGTGCGCATCTAGGGGGGCCAACGGGAGGTGCGGGGGTGGCCGGGGTTCGCCGGAATGGAGCCCGAGGCGGCGCCGGAGTTCGGACCTCGGTGAAAACAGCGTTGTGGAGCACGGGCGAGTGAGGTAAAGCACTGCGCAGCCTCCTGGAGTCACCACGAGCTCGGTGAGATGCACGGGCGTGACCCGTTCGAGCTCAGGCCAGGGCGGCGACATGGTCAGCGGCGGCCGGAGTTCGGCCGCGACGGGGCTATGGCCTAGAGCTCGCAAACGCGAGGGGAGAGAGAGGGGTTCTGCACGGAGGCTCACCGCGGAGCTGTAGGGAGGGTCAGTGGGCTCGGGGGCGCGCCGGAGTGGCCGAATTCGACGGAGACGGCACCGGGGCCGAAGCTCGGAGATGATGACGATGGCGGCTGCTCGGG
>NC_041382.1:224810094-224818319 GCF_002162155.2 Triticum dicoccoides
ACGAGGTGCAGGAGCTCGGGAGCACGTCGGAGAGGGGAGGGGGTGGCCGTGGTCATGGCTACGGCGAGCGGCGCTCCCAGGTGCGTTCGGTGACGAGAGGGAGGGAGAACAGAGGAGGAGGGGGGGTCCAGAGAGAGAGAGGCGGTCGAGGGGGGGTCAAGTCCGTCTCCGTGGCGTCGCGAGGGGGTCGGGGAGGCTGCCACGGCGAAGCAGGAGGTGGCCGGCGTCGGCGCGCGTGCGTCCAGCACGCAGCTGCTCCGTGCGCTGGCACGGGAAGAAGACAGGAGAAGGGGGCCAGGTGGGCTGGGCCGCTGGAGGAGCTGGGCCGGCTGGGCTGCACGGGTGAGGCCAGGTACTTCCTTCTCTCTTTTTATTTTTTCCTGTTCTGTTTCCCTTTTTATTTTATTTTGCCACTGTTTTCAAATTCAAAATAGTTTCTTACAGTGCCAAAACATTCTGAAATATTTTATGTTACCTCTCTGGACTATTCCAAAAGTACATAAAACATTTCAAAGCATTTGCAAATATATTCATTATATATTATGAATATATCCCCAAATTCAAATAGATTATTGATTTAAATTCAGAGACCAAATAATTCCTTAAAAATATTCCAGAATTTTGGTTTGATATATAACTCTTGCCAAAATTCACAAAACTATTTTTAGGGCATTTTGGATTCACAGAATGCAATTTTAAAGGGTGCTTGCCCTTCTTTTATTTAGGGTTTTGAGGCTTCCAATATTCCTCAATTCAAGTTTTCAAAAATATAGACATGATGCACACATGAAGCTAACCTAGAGCAATGCCAGAAGCTAGGGATGTGACAACTCACCCCCACTAAACAAGAATCTCGTCTCGAGATTCAAGTGTAGGGTAAGGTGAAGGGGAAACGCAACTAGTATAATGTTCACGATCCAGGGTGCACTTCAAATGAACGTTGATTTGAACACCATCTTTGTCTTGTCGTCTTGCTCTGAGAAATCCTGTCAACATGACAGGGGGGGGGGGAAGAAGGAGACTCTAGAAGGGTCGATCTCCTCGAAGATCGAACAACTCAAGATTATCTTGCGGAATGAGACATAGAACCATCTTTCGGGTTGAGACACGAGATACACATCAATAGGGGTGGAAGAAACGGATGACGAAGGTTCACTAGGTAGACAACAATTTCATACCTAAGAAGGTGGTAAACGATTGTCAACGTAGCGAGGAGTTGAGTTGCCATGATACCATAACGATACACCTTAGGGAAGGTGACTCGTAGAGATATCCCCTTAAGTGGCAAAAAGAATTACTTTTGATTCAGAGATCATTGAAACTCTTTAAACCAGCCTAAGGCAATTCTCGAGCGATCGTTTGGAGGGGGTCGGTAGAATGGCATACTAGGACTTGGATGATGTGGATTACCTTGTTGAAGACAACGTAATGGATGAATTTGCTTATCACCGGAAATGGAAGAGACCCATGGTAGAATGGCACATTGGCGGTGCAAGCTAGGAACAAAATGCAAATGCTAGGAATGATTCTGGTAACCAGGGAAGAACCCAACAATAGGGAGTGAATTCACTGTTTGAAGAGGTCATAGCATTGCCGAGGAAACTGAGAGTAATCCCAGTTAGAGCCGATGATAACACGTAACGCTTGTGCGTGCTCTCAAGAACTTGAGCATTTCCATATTCATCAAGGTTTTACCAACATCCGTGTCAAGGGTCCGGCAACACAACTTGCTACCATGATGAATGATGATGGAGGATGTAGATGCAAAGAAAGATAACACCTTCTTAGATTTCATCTTAGCGAGGCCAAGGAAACAAAATCTGGATGATCGACCGAGAAACATTTAGCACTCTGCTTCTAATGTTCTCCTTGATGTGCTAGTGTAACCCATTCATAGAAATGGTCTGGTATCTAGGACATCAAGTAAAAGGTCGGACTTTGGGATCTCAAAATCCATAGGGGCAACTAGGGAGTAAATCCTACGAAATCCCTATGGGGAGGTGGCCAACTTCCTCAATCAAGATATTATAATAACAGGTCTTCCGGCTGGGTGTGTTGGCCACGACATCCACTTTACCGGTTATCGAGGGACCAATATTATAGTTCTTGGAGAATGTTCCAACCATCATATCTGCCTGAGATTCAGATCTGGTTGGTGTCAGGATATCCTAGACTCATCAAGTCTAGAAAGAAAAATGAAAGTTTGCAACACAAATCGACGAGATGACGTTGCGAGATTCTCGGGAAATGAACTACGATAGTAAGCTCCAAAACATGAGCTGGTTCTGCTACAAACATGTGAACACGTTGTCCCGGACAAGCATGACCACGTGGTAGTCTTACAATAAAACACTACCGAGTTCTGGTTGGGAACCATCACCGTGGATAACGAAGTCCTTGCATAAGTCATATGATTAGCTCTTATGAAGGAACTTCTTCCCCTTGAACAAATCAATCAGTGGCTTGGTGTGCTCGGGACACATATGGAATGAAGGTTGCAAGTCTCCAGACCACAGAATACTTCGCACGTCTGCATGACTAATTTGGAATGATTCCAGGGAAACAAAACAATCTTCCTCAAATTCATGGCGGCAACTTGCATCATATGCACATGAATTAGGGAAAATCACTACTTTCATTCAAACATATGCTTCATGAACGAAACACGAAGAAATGCTTACACAAGTTTCCAACACTAGGTTGATGTTCAACATGATTCATGGGGGGAGACAAAATGCTACTGATGGGCTCAACAGCAACTCATCGGAATTTCCATATCACTGGACTTCCACCATCATGTGAACACGGTGATAGCATTGGTCAGACCAAAGATGTAATGGTGTATGCTCGAGGGATCAACCACGAGTAGGACAACATTACGAGCATCGTTGGTACTGATTTGATTTGACGATAGCCCACACTCAAATCAAAGGATTGATAAGGCAATAGGTCCAGCAACTGATCACAAGGACCAATCGATGAAGATATCATCTTTCTTCAACACACACTACACAAGAATATCCCTTTGGAACGAACTAAGTCGGCAAGCTTTTATCTTCCAACTCTCCAAGTTGTTGTCTAGCTTAACCAACTAGCTCAGGGATATCTAACACCGATTCTTGGAGAGAAGGTGGTTCACAAGAAACCAACTTGATCACGAGCTCAACATAACAGTCAGGTGACAGCCTGGTGATACTTTCGAGAAGATATTCGGAAAATCACGAACCACCGGTATGTTACTAAGCTCAAGAACAATCTCGCTTTTGAGGGCAAGACGATATGATCAAATGAGTGAGGACTTAGCAAATCCTATCTCATCAATCGAGGGGTGCACCGAAATAAGGACTAGGTAGCACGATCAGTCTTAGAGGGATGATTTAAAACCCAACATGCTAAGATTGAAATTATTACCCTTTAACTACCAAGCAACGAGGTTGCTGGGAGTATTGATTTCACACATCACAATTCACCTGTCGGCGCTCCGGCTGCAACAACACGGAACCGAGGAATGAAAAAGGATGGCGAGAAGTATCACTATGTCAAGAATTCACAAAAGGTGGTGCAATTCTCATGAAATTCCTGTCATAAAGAAGGTAATACTTCAGGGTAGAACAGAACCAAAAGTTGGATTGGCATTTGATCTGCGGAATACAACTACTTTGACCCAATCCTAGATATGGATGAGGTACTGGAGTTTGTTTCTCCAAGTCATTCAGGACAGAATGGCTTGACGGACCACAAGAGTAACAGGCATCGATGAATGAATGCACGCATACTCTTGACTATCAATTGATAGACGAAGGTCAGTAGACAACTAAAGAGGGACAACTCAAAGGAACATATAACTTTCTGAGTTGTGGATGCATAAATTAGTATGTCGAACCGAGTTCAACATAATTCTTCCGGATAACCCATGCAGAAAGGTAGAACTGGCAGAGTCACGATTTATGAATGGAGAACTCCTCAAGAATAATCCTGTTGTGATATTTCAGTTCAACGAGGAACTTCTGCCATAAGTAGTTCATGGTATTTGGAAGAAGAAGATACCACAGACTTCAAGGACTATCGCAAAGGTTGCTAATATCCTAAAGGAACGAGCAAAACTATCAACATGAAGTAAGTAGGGTGAATCTCGGGTTCAAACCCAGGGATAGAATACCTACTACTAAATGGCATCACAGGATGCTTTCGATAATGACGGCCAGAGTCATCACACTGGAACATAAAGCATGGCTGGACTACTAGATGATCCCCTGAGACACCTAGGGTCATAATAGTAACTCCAACATAATGTCAAGGCAATAGAATACCTCAACTCAACAATTAGTGTGATTGAGCTGGCATAAAGGAACATCGAAACCAGAGGGAAAGGATTTTGCAAATGCATCAGACTATTTAGAAACCTAGAATGACTCGGACAGCATAACGGCTGTAAATGCTCAGAAAAGATTTGAGACATTCACAAAAATGGTGGCATAACCACTCAGAAGCACAATATCAAGGTTTCGAGATCAACAATTAACATACGGAAGTAGTAGGAACTGAACTGAGACTTAAATCCAACAATCTTATAAGTCCACTGATTAGTAACACGTGATCCTAATAGAAAGAAGGGATAGCCTAGTTCTTAATCCCCGTAGAAGAGAAGATGATGACTCAGATCAGAAGGGCATGAGGTAAAGGAGTAAAAAGAGCCTTACGTTCCATCCCACAATCAATTCCCTTACATAACTAAAGAATTTCTAGACTCAACTTCGACCAGTTTGGCTTGGTAATCCTACAGGCAGTCAAGCTCTGATACCAACGCTGTCAGGACCCCGACTCAATGCCACATAGATCTAGCATGTAACACCTCATATCACCTTGCGGCCTCACGCACGGTATTCCCACGGGTGTCGCCTTACCTTTACCCGGGACCGTTTGCGCCTTTTGGCACACATATATGACAGTGTCGCTAGCATCCATATGATAAGGAGCCCGGGCTGACATGGCTAGTCGTAAACCCAAAGTGGCACAAACTTACAGGGACAGGCATCCATGACCCAGCATCGAACGTGTCGGTCATCAGCGAGTGAATCCAGGCTGTAGCACTGGGCTAGCAGGACTCCGGTGAACCGGGCTGTAGCGGGCTAGCAGGACTCCGGTATTCATCGCGTGACATTTCCCCGAAGGGACAGACACAGGAACGAAGAAGGACACATGCCGGCCAGCCTAAGTGTTCCGGAGCAGTAGCAAGCTACCATGGCTCAGTGGAAACACTAGGAGACATTTCCCGGTAAGAGAGGCTACTAAAGATAAACAACTAGATGGTCAGATCCCACACATACCAAGCATTTCAACAACATACACACAATATGCTCGATATGTGCAAATACAACATGGCATCACAACATGACTCTACAAATCAAGTATTTTAATCAATAGGCTCCGAGGAGCGAGATATTACAAACATGGGTCTCATGACCCAACAATCAGAGCATACAAGTCAAAGCACAAGCGGAATCTATCATGTCTGAGTACAGACATCTATAAATGAAAAAGGCTGAGAAGCCTGACTATCTACCAGATCCTGCCGGGGCACAAGATCGTAGCTGAGGTATCAAGCTAAACGTCGAAGTCCACGTGGAACTACTAGCGAGACCGAAGTCTCTCTGCAAAAACATAAAATAGGCAAACGTGAGTACAAATGTACCCAGCAAGACTTACATCAGAACTATCTTCATATGCATCATTATCAACAAAGGGATGGTGGGGTTTAACTGCAGCAAGCCAGCTTTGACTCGGTGGCTATCCTGAACTACGACTGCAAGTAACTCTTTTGAGGTGGCGCACACGAGTCCACATATTCACCAACCAATACACCACTATGGAACCGCTCCCGTCTCCCTACGAGAACGCCATCCATAGCACTCACGCTTATCTTGCGTATTTTAGAGTATCCACTTTCACTTGTCTATGAACTGATATAAGCAACCCAGAAGTCCTTTACCGCGGACACGACTATTCGAATAGATCATATTAACCCTGCAGGGGTGTACTTCTTCACACACGCTCTCACCACTTACCGCCGTTTACACGACATGTACTCGGAAACCTTCAAGCGGAAGCCCAACGTGGGTGTCGGCCACGGCCTGCCTAAACACTCGAGTCTCTAGTCCAGGTTTATCACCTATTCGGGTTCCATCCATGAGGAGATCCGGCCGGAGTTTCGCTCACAGCCCCAAACGATGTGAACAGGGTTCCGTGACACCAAACGGGCGCCCGGTTTACCAGGCCACGTGCCTACTGCATCACAGCCCACCCCTACGGTCAGCGCTGCGCACGGCCTCCAGCATACTACAAACACCAGAAACTACTTGCAACTCCTGGACAGAGGACAAGGGTGATTAAGAAGCCGAGAGGGTCCATTGGTTTCGGGCCCAATGCGTGGTAGTAGCTGAATCATGGATCACAAACACAGAACTCAGTTCCTGAGGACGGCTGCAATGAGACAACCCACCATGTACTCCTACATGGCCTCTCACCGCTACCTTTACCAAATCGTATTCACACCCTTAGCTCACACACAGTAGGACATGTTCACACGCCTCTGATTCATCCCCGATGAATCAGACCTGACTCAACTCTAAGCAGTAGCAGGCATGACAAACAAACATGAATGAGTAGGCACAACAGGGCTCAAACAACTCCTACTCATGCTAGTGGGTTTCATCTATTTACTGTGGCAATGACAGGTCATGCAGAGGATAAAAGGGGTTCAACTACCGCAGCATGTAACAGTTGAAACGGTGTTGTCCTAATGCAGTAAAAGAGAGCAGGAGCGAGAGAGTGGGATTGTATCGGAATGAACAAGGGGGTTTTGCTTGCCTGGCACTTCTGAAGATAACATTGAGTCTTCATCAGTGTCAATGATCACATCATCGGTATCACGTCTATCGAGAGGGGACAAATACCGGCAACACAGAAAGGAACACAATCAATGCAATGCACAATATGATGCATGATCATGACATGGCAAAATGGATGTGTTTTGGGCTAATGCAACTAGCAACAGATTAAATGAAGTTGGTTTGAATATAAGATTCAAATTCAAACTCCATATGTGATTATTCAAATGCCATTTAATTGATTTGTGCTAAACAGCACCTATAAGTTGTTCTAACATGCATGAAAATGGTACAGATGGATTCCTTGAATTTTTCTGATAATTTTTCATATATGATTTATTTAATTTGGAGTTACGGTTGAATTTCTATGAATTTTAGAAGTTTTAGGCATTTTCTGGAATTTCCTGAATATTTAGAATTAAAATAATTCCAGAAAATGAATTATGGCGTCAGCATGACCTCATGCTGACCTTAGCAGGTCAACGGGCGGTCCAGGTCAAACCTGACGTGTGGGGGTCCACACGTCAGTGACACAGGGGCTAATCCCGCGTTGACCCGGGCTTTGACCCGCTACGGGGCCCACTGTCAGTGTCACGGGGTTAGTTTAACAGGGTCATTAGTGCTAATGACAGCGCCACGTCACTGGCCACCGGAGTTCGGCCGGCGGCGACCCGAAACGTGGCGGAAGTTCACCGGGGTTGCGCTACGGGCGGCGGCTGGACGCGCGAAGGGCACCAGAAGGTAGCCCGTGCCCGTGCGCATCTAGGGGGGCCAACGGGAGGTGCAGGGGTGGCCGGGGTTCGCCGGAATGGAGCCCGAGGCGGCGCCGGAGTTCGGACCTCGGCGAAAACGGCGTTGTGGAGCACGGGCGAGTGAGGTAAAGCACTGCGCAGCCTCCTGGAGTCACCACGAGCTCGGTGAGATGCACGGGCGTGACCCGTTCGAGCTCAGGCCACGGCGGCGACATGGTCAGCGGCGGCCGGAGTTCGGCCGCGACGGGGCTATGGCCTAGAGCTCGCAAACACGAGGGGAGAGAGAGGGGTTCTGCACGGAGGCTCACCGCGGAGCTGTAGGGAGGGTCAGTGGGCTCGGGGGCGCGCCGGAGTGGCCGAATTCGACAGAGACGGCACCGGGGCCGAAGCTCGGAGATGATGACGATGGCGGCTGCTCGGGGCCCTTCCGGTCACGTGGCTCAGTGAGGGGGTTGGCGACGAGGTGCAGGAGCTCGGGAGCACGTCGGAGAGGGGAGGGGGTGGCCGTGGTCATGGCTACGGCGAGCGGCGCTCCCAGGTGCGTTCGGTGACGAGAGGGAGGGAGAACAGAGGAGGAGGAGGGGGT